>NW_028280777.1:7500-155000 GCF_059751285.1 Brachycentrus maculatus
CAATTTATCTTTGTTCTATTACCAACCTCATTCGCCTCGTAAATTTGTTGGTTATTCTTTCTTTGTTTATTCGATTCACATGCCCAAAGCATCCCAACACACCTTTCTTAATAATATCGATACTGCTTATCTCACTCAGCCTTGCATTATTTCCATGTATCAACGTTCAAACATCTATCGTACATCGTTTTGCTGGACATTCGCCTGAGAGGTCACAATTCAACTGAACCCTTCTTTTGCAAACTACGTGCTTGACTGTCATACATAAGCCGAATAATATTTTAAGACAAGGACTTTTCTTACATCATGATTATTTAAGGCTTTTTTGAACGTTATATTTTATGTGTGCCTTTGTGTGAAATTTCATAAATTGTCATGGCCATAAAATGAAAGGCTTGAATTATAATTGTCGACATGAAAGATTATGTACAACGTCCGGAATATTAATTCTCTTAACATTAATTTTTGTGCCGTTTAAAATTAGACTACTAGAATGACTATAACTTGCGTTTCAAATTAACAAAGCGTATAAAGTACGGAGTTTTCGCGTATTTTTTTCTTGTAAATTTAAATTTATTTCCTCTGTGTTTCATTGCACTGTGTATTACTAGCAATCTGTATGATGAGATTCTAAGACAAGTCAATAAAGCGGTTGCTATATCAGGGTGCGTCAGAAAAAATCTGGAAGATGAATATTGAAAGCAAAGTATACATACCTATACAAGACGTGTGTTAGACCGATTGCCACATATGGCTCACTCCTTTCAACAACGTCATATATAAAAAAAATCGTCAATTTTCAGGTGTGTATATTTTCGAAATGCTCAGAAAATGTAGGTACTATCCCAGGAAAAGCGGCATATTTTTAACTTAATATTTACCCGCTACAGGGCAGAAAGTGTTGTTTTTGAGCCTCCAATAGCTGCCAGTCCACGCCACCGGAGACGGAAAACAGGCAAACATATACTCGGATCTGTAAGAAGGGAGAAGAAGAAGAAGTTTAATTGAAAGGATACATAGTTGAAGGACTACAGGATGAAGGAAATTAAAGGAAAGGAACTGGGTAAAGAATTTAACGTAGGAAAATTAGAAAAACATGAATGTCTAGGATACTCTGAGTTACATCCTTTAGGGTAATAATAGTAACATGTACGAGTATAAAACTGAAAGATCCAAAACACATGAAACAATATCTAAAACATACATCTTTTGTAGTATATTATTAGATTAAAACAAATATTTTAAGCTATTCCACTTTATTTTTATTTGACCAGCGACCGGGTTTCGTCGTTACCGACATCATCAGACTGATGTCGGTAACGACAAAACCCGGTCGCTGGTCAAATAAAAATAAAGTGGATAAGCTAAAAATATTGGTTTTAATCTAATAATATATTGAAAATGCAATTCCATCACGAAGTGTCAGTGGATAATATAAATACATCTTTTGGTCAAAAGAACTTTGATTATTATGCAATAGTGCTTTAAACCTGCTTCCATTATTTATGAAGTCATTTAAAATATAAATAAAATATAAAAGAACTATGCATAAATGGATAATGGAAGTGAAAAGATTGTATTAATTGCCCATGTCGTAATTAATTGCATAAACAATTTTCTTTAATTATAATTTCATTATTAATTGCAACTTGTGCCCTCGGCAAGGAAAAACTTAATGCATGTTATTGTATTATTATTATTTTTATATTATTTGTTTATTATTTTTTTACATCTCATCAAAGATGTAGAAGAATATGGAAGTCTAGGCATTTACGGGGCTGACGACCGTCATAGGCTGGTTTAAGTGATCACTTTACACACGTGTAACATTCACCAATTCTACCCATTAATGACAACCACACTACTCAAATTCTTGAAAGTTCTATATATATGAATCAATTTAGAAACCTTGTTCATGAATCACTAGAACTTCACTAGAGACATCTATTGGTGAGATGTAAAAAAAAAATAAAAACAAAAAATAATATGAAAATAACTCCTGTAATTGGAAATAATCCAGATTTTGTGGACAAGAACAGATTTTGGACACACTCAAAATGTTGTGAATAAATTATCTGGTCAAATTATAAGCTTAATAATAAAAATGAAAATGGTATTTTCTGGCGTTTCTCATGTGTGATTATAATCCAGGATTCGGATCTCACATACTATTATAAGAGTTTCTGCTTGATAAAAAACTTCTTTACATCTCACCAATAGATGTCTCTAGTGAAGTTCTAGTGATTCATGAACAAGGTTTCTAAATTGGTTCATATATATAGAACTTCCAAGAATTTGAATAGTGTGGTTGTCAATAATGGGTAGAATTGGTGAATGTTACACGTGTGTAAAGTGATCACTTAAACCAGCCTATGACAGTCGTCAGCCCCGTAAATGCCCAGACTTCCATATTCTTCTTCATCTTTGATGAGATGTAAAAAAATAATATGAAAATAACTCCTATAATTGGAAATAATCCAGATTTTTTGAACAAGTATTTGGACACACTCAAAATGTTGCATGTTATTGTAATGGGTAATTTATAATTATGTATGGGATAAAGTAAATTAATAAATACCTGTGGTCTTATTTTTTGGTTTGAATACATTCCCTTTTTTCCATAATTCTTGAACACCGTATTAGAAATGACGAGGAATACATACAAGTACGTGTCACAATAGATTTTAAGAGATAATGGTATTAACCAAGTAATTTTTTTAAATTGAAATAGTCATTAATAGGGACTCTAATATCACAAAGTCACGATTTCTTTAATTAATCTCAAATTATCTTCACCAAATTTAAAAATGAGCTACTGTTTAAGTGATAAAAATGAATTTTTCAGGGTTATTTATTAAATAAGTATAACTTAATACGTCAGCTATTGGCTGCATGTAAAGGGGTGATCTATGGAGATGAAAAAGTTAACGAATAAGTCACGTTTTGTAACATGATGGCCCTCATCCCGAGGGGACGTTCAGGTAACGTAACTCAGTTGACAAAGTGTGATGAAAGTTTTTTTTATTCTACTTAAGACTTTTGTAATGTATTAATATATTACGCTGAGAAAGGCTCTTTTCTATTTATAAGGATCGGTCAGGTCACACTGCGGTCATTATTAGGACACAATTCGTCTCTTCTCAAATAAATTCTTCGTCTCTGTTAATTCATCCATAATATTCTGAAATAAATCGTTTGAAGGTTAAAGCCAATTTAATACATATTCAAAATATTGTTCATATTTTGTTGTGAAGAATAGTAGACTTGGGAAATCGCTCTAAAGATTTCAAAATTAGACGATAGTGTGAGCAACATTTTCATTCATTTTCTATTATCATTACCGGAAATTAAGCATTACCGGAATCATTGTTGATTACATTTTTATATTCAAATTAATTGATGATTTTAGCATTGAACTGTAAACTAAAAATTAAAACAAAATAATCATAACGCCACTTCACCTTAATGGTAGGAAGAAAGAATAAAACGCCATACCAATTGTCTTTGCAAAATATCTTCGTCTCTTCCACATTCATGCATCTCCTCATACACACCCGCCAATTATTCAGACTCTCGACCTGACTTTTCGACTATTTGAATTAATTAATTATGCCGCGTTTTCCTCAGTTTTTCTCTTACTCTATTACCAGACACATTAGTCTTATAAATTGGTTTTCTTTAATATTTTTCACTAAACTTATAAATATACATTTTTTCCAAAGCAGTTTATGGCAAAATAAATATTTACGACATATACCATAAAATATTACCATAAACCATTTAATGCGCCTGTGATTTTTACTACAAGTAGCGAGGTTGAAAATTAAAAAAAATTAAATATTTAAATGAAATGATAATTTAAAAAAACAGGTAAAGATAAAAAAAATTACTTTATTAAGTTATTACTTGTAGAGATTTGGCTTTTGCGTTGTTAAGAGAATTCGTTAATGTTTCCAACCCCTTCACCCTTAGAATATTACGAAGTTATTCATTAAGGCGTTTGAATATTTAAATTTATGTTAAGACATTAATGTTATTTGACGACTTATGGTTCGAAACTTTCGATAACTATTTGACTTTCACACATTAATAGAGAACTATAAAGAAATTTTCATTCAACCTTAACCTTTTGTAACTATGGAATAGAGCAGTTCACTATGCAATACATAAAATATTTTTAATGACATCTCAACATAGATGAAGAAGAAAACACGTGTGTAAAGTGATCACTTACGGTTTAAGTGATCACTTTACACACGTGCAACATTCACCAATTCTACCCATGATTGACAACCACACTACTCCAATTCTTGGAACTTATATATGGTACAATTTCGAAACATAGTGCTTCAATTACTAGAATTTCACTAGAGATATATATTGGTGAGACGAAATAAGTTTTTTATTGAGCAGAAACTCTTTTGTTAGTTTGTGAGATCCGAATCCTATATATATATTATATATATATATATATATATATATATATATATATATATATATATATATATATATATATATATATATATATATATATATATATATATATATATATATATATATATATATATATATATATATATATATATATATATATATATATATATATATATATATATATATATATATATATATATATTATACGCCCGCCTCCGTAGTGTAATGGCCAGCACGCTCGGCTGCCGTCCTGGAGGTCCCGGGTTCGATTAAGTGATTTTTTCACTGTGATATTTATTCAAAATAACCATGGACTGGTACCTGAAGCGGAGGGCTGATCACCTTTTCTTCATGTATAAACTATCAAGATAACACTTGGTTTATATGATACAGTGCCCTATGCACCATTGGGGTGCGGATAAGGTTTTTTTTTATTATTATATATAAATACTGTAATAACATATATCGTAGTCATACAGGAGAACGTGACCAAGTGCATTTTTTACAAAAAACGTGACCATTGACTATTTGATATCTTACTAGCTTAATATTGCTCTGAAAAAAATCCCAACGGATTTTAAACTTGGAAGTATAATATATTGACTTGTTAAACATGACTAACTGCATTGATGTTTATTTTCTTGCCAAGCAAAAGTGACTTAAATGGCCCCCCTGAACATTTTACGTTTTGTTAGTTGGTCACGTTCTCTTGTACGACTACGATACGAGAAACGCTAGAAAATATCATTTTCATTTTATTGTTTTAGTTTACAATTTAACCAGTTAATTTATTTACAACATTTTGAGTGTGCCTAAATACCTTTTCACAAATATGGATTATCTCCGATTATAAGAGCTATTTTTCATAAAATTATTATAATTTTTTTTAAATAATATGAATAATAACTCCTTTAATTGAAGATGATCCAGATTTGTGAAAAAGAATTTGGACACACTCAAAATGCTGTCAATATATAAAATATTGTAGATTATTTTTGACGATGTTTCAAACGCTTTTATTAGTAAACCGATGAATCTTACAAATAAGGTTTTTTAACCGTTTTACCATTTATTATTTTTCTTTTCCAGAGAGTGTATGTTCCTTATTTAGTATCAAATAAGAAACGCAAAGATCGGAACATACAATTCAATGATATGCCATTTGAGATATGAAATATCAAAACGTTTTGACGTTTTCGTTCAGAAATACTTCTTAGGTAGATAATTTTTGACATGTGAAAACCATGTAATTGGTTTTTAACTCTGAAATGGTCTGGCAATACGAATAGTGTATTTACAACTTATTTTACAACTTAAAGATTTTTTACAAAATAAAAAATAAAAATAATAATTTTAATAAAACCCTTATCCGCACCCCAATGGTGCATAGGGCACTGCGTCATATAAACGCAGAGTTATCTTGATCGTTTTTACGCACGAAGGAAAGGTGATCAACCCTCCGCTTCAGGTACCAGTCCAGGGTAATATTGAATATTACAATGAATAAATCACTTATATTTATTTGACCCACCCTGGGAATCGAACCCGGGACCTCCAGAGCGGTAGCTAAGCGTGCTGACCATTACACTACGGAGGCGGACAAAATAAAAATGGATAGATAAATTTAGCTATCCAAAATTCTGGGTTAGTTTTATTTGTTTTTTTTTTACAATGATTTAACATTTTGATATCTCAACACAGATAGAAGAATACGTTTGAGCGTTAGGGCTTACGACCTGTAATAGACTGGTTTAACTGATGGCTTTATACACGTGTCACATTTACAAGCCTCTACAAGATAGAATAAAGAACACCAGGATAAGAGAAATATGCGAAATCGAAGATGTAGTTTGGTGGAGAAGGCAGATAAGTCAATGGTATACGCATGTGAAGAGAATGGAACCATCTGGACTCCCCCACATTATATTGTACGGAAAACCCAAAAGTAGACGACTCTTAGGCAGATCGTCAAAGAAATGGAAATCGACATTGCTGGAGGCTTTTTCCCTTTAAATCAGGCCACAAGAAGAAGAAAAAGAGCAGATATAAAGTTTTTGGATACAGCATTTTTAATATTGCCCAAAATAATGATGGATGGTATTTGACAGGGTAACCCATAACTGAACGTTTACCCTATCGAGGTAATGTGTTTTTTTTTTTAATATCAATAACCATCTATCAAACTGTCAATTATAAATGTACATTGGAAGCTCACTTGAAAACAAATACCATTATCTTCCAAGTCGTTTCGCCCTCTCACGAAACAACGCGTGTGACATCTCCGACACACATCGGTGTGTTGTACTCGTATAAACAACGATCTCATAAAGTCTGTGTCGGTTTTACTGTGAAATATTAATGCCGTCATGAAACAAGGTTTTGTACTCAGATAAAGTTAAATGAGACAAAAATTAGGGGTTGTTTACAAAGTGAGAGTAGTCATAAATTATGGATGGTGAAATATTCGAGAGTAACGACATATTTTATGGATGATAATATGCGAGCGTTTTAATATTTTTTATTGGTTTATACTCGTATGCTAAAATTATCCTTAGCATTTAAGAATTACTCTCATATAACACAGGAAGACACGTCCTAGTAAAGGACGCAAATCACAATTAACACACTTCATTTAAATTATTATTTCGGCATTAGCTTGGAATGATATATTGATTTTTTTTAGAGAGATATTTGTGTTTTTATTATTTTCATGAATATTTCAATTTCATGCTGTTTCTGTGAGCCTGAGCGGCTCATTATTAGAAATAGATATTAAATTGTGGTAGAGTGGGTTCGAACCGAGAAACTCTGACTTCAGAGTCCACGACACTGACCACGGGACCACAACCCGACACAATTTTAATTCAATTTAAAAATTAAACACCAACACCATTTACTGAGTTTTATTTCGTTACACACGAGCAGTTTCGAAAACTATAGTTCTTTTCATCAATTAGTTGATTTAAAAAAAATGTAATCACCTTTTGAAAACATCTGTTGTTTTTTAAACTAGTCGTGTGTGATGAAATACGTAGAATTCAATACGTGGTATTCAACAGTGTTCAATTTTTAAAATACTCATACATATGCGTTGATAATGATACAATAAAAACTAATAGTTACCAGGAAAAAAATATGTCTGTCCTTACAAAGTTTCACGGTCATAATAATTTCCGATAAATCGATAATTCGTGGAATTGATTATAATACTAGCAAGGTCTGTTGAATAACGATGTAAACACACCTGGTATAGTCTGTAACCACACATAATATGCATCGAATTGTATCGGTCAAGGCTTCACGCTCCATAGCCACCATTCTCCACCCCGTGAAAGCCTCTCATTACCGTCAAAGGGTTGTAACCCCCTACTCGCCATCCCCCACATGCCCACCACACCGGAAGAATGTGTTCCAAACTTCGGAGCCTCAAATAGTTTGGAAGGGTCGATGTGTGTATTTTATATCCTTTGCTGTGCGAGCAAACCCCATTTCTGACAGTTTTGTATTGATGGCGATCCAAATACTAATTTAAATTCAGCGGGTTATTTAGCGAATCGTGAGAAATAAATCACACGAAGGTTTAATTCCTAAAATTATTTGAAGAAAAAATAATATAATGCAAAATATCATTTTATTATTATTTTTATAACACACTGGATTGATCATCCTAATGTTTTATTTATTTAGTATGGTTATGAATGTTTATTTCAATATTTTAACTAATTTTTAGACATTTCACTTTTGCATTCTTAAAATTAATAACTCAGTTGTCTCTAATAAAAAACTAAGCTCTTGTGCTTGTACACTTATTATTTGTTGGTAATATAAATCATTCTAAAATGATCATCCTGTAATATGTATGGAAATATAATCCATAAATGTGAATAATCCTGTGTCTGATAATAATAATAAAACTGTAAATAAAACAAGTTAATAATTAGCTATGTAATAAAATAACAACTTTATAGTTTTTTCCCACATTTGTTTTATTTGACCAGTGACCGGGTTTCATCGTAACTTACATTATCAGATACCTAGTCTGATAATGTCAGTTATGTCAAAACCCACTCAATGTAATGGTTGAATAAAATCTATTTGAAAAAAACTATAAAGCTGTTATTAAATTTTATAAAATGCAGTTTCACCAAGAAATGTCATTACCTACAAAACTTAAATCTAATTTTATCAACTAGTTGCATGGAAGTATCAAAAATGTTTTTTCAGTCTTCAGTAATTTTGAACGAATCTTATTTTAATTGGATCCGCCTCCGTATTGTAATGGTCAGCACGCTCGGCTACCGTTCTGGAGGTCCCGGGCTCGATTCCCAAGGGGGGTAAAATATATATAAGTGATTTTTTCACTGTCATATTTATTCAATATTACCCTGGACTGGTACCTGAAGCGGAGGGCTAATCACCTTCATGTGTAAACGATCAAGAAAACATTGCGTTTATATGACGCAGTGCCCTATGCACCATTGGGGTGCGGATAAGTGTTTTATTATTTTACTATTATTACTCTTAATTTATAACTTATTTAACAATTTACTGAGATTAAACATTTTTAATAAACTTAAATTATAGATTTCCTTCATTACATACTATTACAAAATATTTTTTAAAAAGGTAAATATTTAATCAATATCTCTGAACTCGATTTACACTTTTAAGTACCACGTAAATGTAAAATACGTATTTTGTTTTATTCATATGTAAGGGCGTGAAACTAAGGGGCGGGCTGTATTTGATAGTTTAAGACAAACAATAAAAAAGACATACAGACATATATTTTAACCAATGACTTCCATTCCTCACTGCTCTTCTAATATTTTATTATTCAATCATACATGCTTTTTGGTACGGGGTGGCACAAAATTAATCATAATTAAAAAAATATATGTAAGTTAATTCATAATTACAATTTTAAATTTATTATAATTTTTGCAAATAGCGTCATTCGTTGATCATATTTTACATTTGTGAATCGAACAGCTGCAGTATTACAAATTTGATATTACAAAAATGATGTTGCAAAATTAAAAATCCAATTTTAGTATTCAATTAATTTTTCGACTTTCGTAATTTTTTTCTGTTAAGTGAAAAATGTGATATCCGTCGAGTGACTGCCGCCAGTGTTGATACACATTTTGCCCGTTTTATCAATCTGTTTGTATACTTTAGCTGTCTAGTTCACAAATGTCAAATATGACTGATGTGTGACGCCATTTGCAAAATTATTACATTCTCCAATTGGTTTATTAATTTTGTGCCACCCTGTACTAACAGTTTTAAATTTTACTTTTTGTTGTTGTTTGTTTTATAGCCAAAAATATTAATACATGAATTTAAACGATACTCAGTAATTTACGATGATGTAATGTGTCAATAACGAGAAATAATGTAGGTGAAAACATAGCTAAAATTTGATTTCACTTTTTCCATTGATAATAGATGTACTACGCCATTTGCAAAAATTAAAGCATCTTTCGATAGGTTGAATTATTTTGTGCACCCTGTATAAAGCTATTAAAAAAAGTCTCCCCAAAGTTTTGAAAATAATTTTGTGCTAAATTTTATTTGGTTTTGAAGCCCTGTGTAGTTGAAGGGTAAACATAACATCTCGTGATATTAACGTTCGCCATACCAATTCGTGTGTGCCTAACTATGAATCATCCGGATCAACTCTCTGCAAATAATTCGCCGATTAACAGGAATATATCATAAAATATGATGTTATCCGTCTACTAGTATATTACGATATAACTATAATACATGTTGATGAAATCATATGTACATAAAACTTAATATGAAAACATCAAACGCGTCGTACAGTAAACCCCCCTATAATGTCGATATAAGAACCGCTTTAAAGGAGCGAACGGTATAAGGGGAGAATGTTTTTACTAGTATTTTTATTTAATAATGACTTATTTTAGCCATTTCCACTGGTTAAAATATTTTTTTTTATTTAAATTAAAGTTTTACATAGTAAATACCACTTTTCCTTAATATCTAATGTGACACGTGTTTCGATGCATTCCGCATCATTTTCAAATACGGTGTTTGAATGCATCGATACACGTGTCACAGTAGATTTTAAGATATCTTGAAATTTACAAAGTAAAACTTTAGTTAAAAATGTAGTGATTTTACAACAAAATGACCCCCAAATCAATTAATGAAAATATAAAACATTAACCCCCTATAACGTTCCCCCAATGTATTATTTATAGGGAGTTACTATATTATATTAATTATATAAAAATATGTGTATAAAAACAAATATAGCTTTTATAAAAAATCAAATTTGGAAAACATAAGAAACATTTATAACTAAAGTATTTTTTTATTGATTTAGTAGTCACTTTTTCGTAATATTTATCCATTATTTATTTAAGTTTCGATAGCTGGGAATCGACGTCGATTCCCAGCTATCGGCCCATCTCTTTGGTGGTCTGCCCGGGAGTCGTCTACCATGGGGTTGGCCATACAATGCCACTATTTCGAAATTAAAATACCACTATTAGTAAATACCACTATTTCGAAATTAAAATGAAATATGCGTATTTACCAAATAAAATATAAATTCGACAAAGCATTTTTTTTAATGCTACTATTTTTATTATTTTCTCCGCGTTGAATGTTGGCAAACATCATACAAATTTTGAGTTTGTTTGCAGCTCTTAACAAACAAAGTGTAGCTCTACAATGGAACCGTTTTCTGAAGTTTTTAAAATAGACTTTTTTTAAAAATATAATTCTTATTTAAAAATAAAATAACAACTATTTACTTTTTCCACATATATTTTATTTGACTGGTAAAATAAAGTTTTTGAAAGAGAAGAATGCAGATCTGAATATGAAATATTAGTAAACGGAGAGATTTTGGAACAGGTAGATGATTTAGTGTATTTGGGTAGTATGTTTTCTAGGGATGAAAAGATCGATAAATACATATAAAGGAGAGTGAATGCTGGGAACAAAGTGAATGGTGCACTGAAATCAGTTATAGCAAATAAAAACCCATCAGCGGAAGCTAAACTGGCAGTGCACAACGGAGTCCTGGTTCCAACTCTAATGTACGGAAGTAAAACGTGAAGTTGGCAAAAGAAGGATGAAAGTAGACTGAATGCAGCCGAAATGCGATCTCTCAGAAGAATATGCGACAAAACGATGTATGATAGATGTGCGAATAGTGAAATAAGGAAGGAATGCAAAGCTGAGATAAGCATTATCGATAAAATTAAGAAAGGTGTGTTGAGATGGTTTGGACATGTAGAACGAATGAGTGAAGAAAGAACGGTAAAACAAATTTATGAGACGAATGTTAGTGGGAAAAGAAGCAGAGGAAGACCGAGAAAAACATGGCACGATCAGGTATGCCAAATACTTGAAAGTGGTCAGGTTAGGAGTCGTAACAATCGGCGGGTATGTATGAGGAGATGCATGAACGTGGAAGAGGCGAAGAATGTTTGCAAGGACAGAGTGGTGTGGCGCTCTATTCTCTCTGCCTAGCGGCGTGATGGTTAGTTAGTTAGTTAGTTAGTTAGGTAAAATATAATTATTGTGAAAAGAACTGCATGACTATTATTTTATTATTTAAAATACTGCATTTTATACTTCACCATGAAATGTCTGTACAAAACATTAATCTTACTCTTTGCTTGGTATTTCTCTTCCCTTGATAAAAATAAAGCGTGTATTACTTCTCTCTCTTTTAACAGTTCTGTTTTTTTTCAATTTTAATTAATAAATGAGTATAAAAGAAATATTTTATGTATTAATTTATAAAAACTACAAAATTAACATTTTATTTTACTTTAGCCATTTTATAATCGAGCACTTACACTTTGTCATTCATGAAATACCATTTGTAAGTTAAATGTCCATTAGTAGCAGTTTCTACTCAGTGCACTTGAATTGGATCGCACGTAGATCGTAAATTTGAATACTGGATAGTGTATTTAAAACTAATTCAAAGTTGGAAAATGGGAATCCGTATATATGGGAGAATTTTCATCAAACGAACTGGTTATAAAAAATGGATTATTTTTTTAGGGTGAAAGGGTAGTTTTTTTTAAATAAAATAACCGTTTCACTGACCATCACACCGCTTCCCCGTAGGGATAGGCAGAGAGAATAGAACGCCACACCACTCTGTTTTCGAAAACATTCTTTACCTCTTCCACATTCATGCACCTCCATGAGGAGGTGCATGAATGTGGAAGATGAACATATAAACGTATCAACGTATGAACGTATGAACGTATGAACGTACGTGAAGATTATTTTGACCCCTGACTTAGCCGCTTTCAAATATTTTACATGCCTGATTGTACCAAGTTTTCCTCGGTCTTCCTCTGATTCTTTTTCCAACTAAATTCGCCTCATAAATTTGTTTAACAGTTCTTTCCTCACTCATACGTTCCACGTGTTCCAACCATCTCATCACACCTTTCTTAATTTTCTCAGCCTGGCATTCATTCCTTATTTCACTATTCGAAACTATATTTATTATAATATTATAAATAAATAAACTAAATATTTTTTAAGGGAATAACCCACTAGGTCTGTATTTTTAAAAGCTTGTCTGTAGTAGGATTGTAAGGATAGGAAAGCTAGATGTGAAAAATACACAAATAACCAGACCAATAAAAAAATAATCTTCTTGATTTCACATTGCAATTGGCGGGAATCGAACGCCAGTTATGCGTCTATCCAACTACGCCAAGACGTCTGTAAAATGATATGTCGAAATTTAATTATTCCTTCAAGCAATTCACCATCCCCTTTTTTGTGCAGTGTGATTTACTTAAAATTAGATATTACATTTACAAGAACTTGATGATTAAATTAATATCAAGTTTAATTTTTAAGTTTTAATTTTTCTCTCACTTTTTTGTGTATAAATTAGGTAAAAATAGATAAAAACAATATAAAACGTTTGTAAAAAGAACTCCGGCGACAAGACACACAAGGTGGCTTGGTGGGTCCCTGCAAAAAATATTTTAAAAATGTTTATAATTGTTCTCTTAAATAAATGTATACAATTTATGTTAAAAAACATATAAATGGTATGCTTTAACTAGAGATATTGAAAGGTGCATAATTTTCAAATCTAAAACTCGTGTTTCTAATTAATATAATTAAAAATGGGAAATATTTGTGTTTTTATAATTTACACAAATATTTCAATTTCATACTATTTTTGTGAGCCTAAGCGGCTCATTATTAGAAATAGGTATAAAATTGTGGTAGAGTGGGTTCGAACCGAGAAATTCTGACTTAAGAGTCCGCGACAGTAACCACAGGATCACAACCCGACACATGTTCAGGACTCTAGTATCACTCCACCCTTAGCATGACAGGTCCAGTGAGGGCAATGATAATTAATATCTCCCAGAACGCGACAGGCACGTATATTGATTACTAATAGCCACCGTATTGTGTTATTTACTAGTTGAATAGTGCAAGCTAGACACGTAGTTGGTTGTACCGTTAGGGAACGATATTGACACCAACTGTAAAATTAGTAAAAGGGTAAGCTAGGGCAGTGTTCCGCAAACTTTTACTATTCAAGGTACATCTACCAAATGAAGAAATTTCATAGGTGCATATTTACCATATTATGGTGACATATCTAACATATTATGTTTAATGTAAAATGTGAGCCTACTTAACTGAGCACGGGCAATCGAAATTAAGAGCAATTGTGTTATTTTCACAAAACTAGACTTTTTTCCGCGGCACACCAACTAATCGCCACGGTACACCAGTGTGCCGCGGCATACACTTTGCGGAAAAATGAGATAGGGTGTTTCGCCCATAATAATAAAAAATGAAACCGATTGTACAAAAAAAACGAAATAATGAATTATTCATAAACTCTAGAAAAAAGTTCTAGAAAAATTATCATTAATTTTACTGATTTGCGAACTAAGATTTTAACACTAACAGTTACCAAAAACCGTAACAGTAATCAAAAACCAACAAAATCAGTCCCTACTTTGTTGTTCCTCCTTTTTTATTACTGCTGCAATACGTTTTGGCATGGATTTAAAAAAAAAATTATGTATCTTGGGAAAAAAATTCTAATCACACTTTACCGATGGCGTTTTTAATGTTTTCCTTTAACTAAGGCTTCATTTTTTTTATTTCGATTGCCAATTTATGCCGTAAATTCTCGGTAGGGTTCAGGTCAGGACTATTTTCGGGCCAGTCCAGTGTTGAAAATTTCATGAATTTCATTTATTCTTTGACTAAAAAATATACATAGGTATTTATATATTTCTGTGGACGGAAAACTGAAATTATATATCTACATTCATATATCAATATTATAACTATATATATATATATATATATATATATATATATATATATATATATATATATATATATATATATATATAAATATATATATATATTATAACTATATATATATATATATATATATATATATATATATATATATATGTATATATGTTTATATATATATATATATATATATATATATATATATTTATATACATATATATATATATATATATATATATATATATATATATATATATATATATATATATATATATATATATATATATATATATATATATATATATATATATATTTATATATATATATATAAATATATAATTATATATATATATATATATATATATATATATATATATATATATATATATATATATATATATATATATATATATATATATATATATATATATATATATATATATATATATATATATATATATATATATATATATATATATATATATATATATATATATATGTATATATATATATATATATAATATATATACTGATAATTTTCAGTCCACAGCAAAATAATCTACATAGAAATGTTATTTTACTAATACCAAGTATCTCATAAGCTGGAGTTATTTTTAAAGAATCACGAAACCCGAAGGCCTTCCCGTTCCTGTTTGCTCTCCATAGCTCATTCCAAATTCTTATAGGCTAATTTTATTAAGGAAAGCTTTTAAGAGCCATGAAGTTTAAATGCCTTATTTGTGTCGTTTAAGTTTAGGATTTTCCAAAACGGTTGACAAAAAAACTGGATGAAACATTACAAAGTCTTTAAAATTAAAAGAAATCGGTAATTTTAAGTTAAAATAATCCATCTTTTATTTTTTTCTCAATATTCACGAAGAAAAATATGTATGATTGGGTATTTACAGGGCTTATGGCTTGTCATAGACTGGTTAAATGATCACTTCATACACGTGCGACATTTACCATAGCAACCACACTATTAAAATTTTATAGACCGAGCAAAAAATTATGTTACTTAGTATATTATTTATTGGTTCGGCATTAACTTTTGTTGATTATAAAAAAAAAACACTTTTATTAAACCACTTAATGACTATAATTTTTATTATACATGACTAATTTCGAAATCTTACAGATGTTTTTATCTACACGTGAAAATTAAAGCTAACGAGACAAAATATTTAGGGGTATATATAGAGGTTGATAGGTTAATAAATTTAGGGGAGGGGGGGGGGTTAAAGAAAATCATTTTTTGTAAAAGGAAACATTGATAATAATGACGACGCATTTTGAAACAGTATACCTATTGTTTATTATCGTTTTATCTAAATTAAATTTTTTATGTATTTCGAAATTTTCCAAATTATGCATGACTTAACCTTTGAGTGTAATGATTTAAGTGTATGTATGTGAGTCAAATGAGTGGTTAGTTTCCATAACTTTGATTTGCACATTCCGAAAAATAATTACTTGTCAGTCCACGGCGATGTTCTCTTATTCTTATTTTTAGACAATTATTAACTCAGTCAATTATTATAAATGTTTAAATTTTAAAAAAATAATGTAAATAAGCTATTTACAACATTTTAAATACTTGTTATTATTAATTATAGTAGTTTTAATTTTTTTTTGTCAACTTAACATATATGAACACATATTTACGGAGCTAAAGTGTAGTGGAGTGGAGCGGCTGAACGCTGTTCTACCCTTTTTTATCCCACATAATGCACACTGAAAAGCACTATAGTAAAGGTGTAAGAATCCCTTACCCATAGCATGACCTTGCATTTATAAGAAAGGTGCAAAAAAGTGAAAAAAATATTATATGAAGAAGAATATGAAAGACTGGGCATTTACTGGGCCTACGACCAAAAAAAAAAAAGTTATGTTACCATATCGCTCACTCCAAATCAAAAAAAAAAAAGTTATGTCACCATATCGCTCACTAATCAAAAATCGTCAATTTTCAGTTGTGCATGTTTTCGGAATGCTCAGAAAATGTACTATATCCCATCAAAAGAGGCATATTTTTAACTTAACATTTACCCGCTACAGGACAGAAAATGTTGTTTTTGTATTTTGAATAAAAGGTATCGTGTAATTATTTTCTTTAAATAAACTTAATATTTTTTAAATGGAGAAAAAACACTCAGGATTCACCTTAAAAGATCTGTTGCACAGTAAAAAGTTCAATAAGTGGCTTGATATTTATTTTTGATACATTGTATTATATTTTTAAACTTTAAAAACGATCTCCTGAAAAATCAAGTTTTTTGATTTATGACGTTCTTGAAAGGATTGAGCGATATATGAACACACATTTACGGAGCTAAAGTGTAGTGGAGTGGAGCGGCTGAACGCTGCTATACTCTCTTTTTTTTTCCCACATAATGCATACTGGAAAGCACTATAATAAAATAAAATAATAAAAACCCTTATCCGCACCAAATGGTGCATAGGGCACTGCTTCATATAAACGCAGTGTTATTTTGATCGTATACATATGAAGGAAAGGTGATCAGCCCTCTGCTTCGAGTAGCAGTCCAGGGTAATATTAAATAAATATTACAGTGAAAAAATCACTTATATTTATTTTACCCCCCCCCTGGGAATCGAACCCAGGACCTCCAGAACGGTAGCCGAGCGTGCTGACCATTACACTACGGAGGCGGAAAGCACTATAGTAAAAGTGTAAGAATCCCTTGCCCGTAGCATGACCTTGCATTTATAAACAGGGTGCAAAAAAGTAAAAAGAAAAAAAAAACATTTATGAAGAAGAATATGAAAGACTGGGCATTCACGGGGCTTACGACCAAAAAAAATTAGTTTTGTTACCATATCTAAAATACCGGATTTGATTTCCTTATAAAAACAGATTTATTCCTGACATGATGATATGGTTAATATCATGTCTTACTTTTGAGCACATACTGAGAATTCATGCTGACTCATATAAACATTTCTCTACATAGGAGTTATTATGACACTATATCATTTTGGCACATTTAATTGTTATCGCTTGAAATATGATACAAGGCACATTTCTTCACAAAGGAATACAAACAAGTCTCCTTTTCTCCAGTTTCATTACCCGCCGTTGAAAGTTATCTAAGGAGGGACTAGAAATTTCTGTATAAAAGCAATTTCAAATTCATTTAATAAATTAATTTTAAGGTGCCGTAAATAAAAATAATCATATTAAAAAAAATATTATTTTTATTAAATTTTTTTGGTACATACCACTATTACAATATTTAAAATCTGTTTTGACTATTTTATTTATTGTTTCGGCATTAACTTTGTGGTAAGACATGTTACAATGATTAAAGAAAACACTTCGTTTTTTACCACTTGAGTTTTATCTTGAAAATTTAGAAATCCAAAAAAACCTGAATTCTAATAATAATTTATTAAATAATATATTGTTTCAAAATTCTTCACCATTGCTTTCCATTTTTCCTTTGTTTTCAAACTCCGTCCCTTGAATAACCCCTTCCCCTTACTTTCCCCTCTCTTTATTTATAGAACAATTTTATATTTTATATTTTAGTTATTATACAGACCTGAATGATGGAAGTTTAACTTCTGAAACATGTAGTCTATAATAAAACTCAAGTGGTAAAAAACGAAGTGTTTTCTTTAATCACTGTTATGACTCGTGTTTCGATGCATTCAACATCATTATCAAACAGTACAATATGATGATAATGATGTTGAATATCTCGAAATACATCTCACTAAAGGTTAAATAGTAAAATGAATATATAACAACATTTTTAGTGTGTTTAAATACTTGTTCACAAATCTGGATTATCTCCAATTATGAGTTATTTTTTATCTCATTTTTTGACATTTCAACAAAGATAAAGAAGAACATTATAGTCTGGGCATTTACGGGGCTTTCGACCATCATAGGCTGGTTAAAGTGATCACTTTACACACGTGTAACATTCGCCAATTTTACCCAAGATTTTACCCAACAACCACACTACTCAAATTTTTGGAACTTCTTTATAAAGTTGAAATTCGAATTATAGTGCTTGAAATCACTAAAATTTAACTAGAGACATCTATCAAGATTTTTTATTATTTTATCTATACTATTTTTTGTCATCTTTCATGCTAATTACGGGTTTGGTTCACCGTTGACGACATAATTTTTGATGTTGTGAATTTTTTCCTTTTTCCATTTTTATACTTAATTTACTCTTTCGTAAATGCTTCTAAATCCGATTATTTTTTTATCTAGTTATAATTTAATCATTTACATACCATAATAATTGATAAACTTATACTACTTAATAAGTAAGACAATTTACTATACTGAATTTATTAAAGATGGTGAATATTGAAAAGAATAAAAGATTTCATATTCCTTTGAACGTGATTCCATGCCACTTAGTTTTGATAATATTTTTTATGAATACCCGTGATTTACAACCAGCGTTTAAGAATAAGAATCTGCGTAGTGTAAGAGTTTTTATAAAAATATAAATTATATAAATTTTCGCATTTTTGTAGTTGTGCCAAATGTTGAGATCTGGGAGATTTATAAGTATTTATTTGCGTTTGAGTATAATTACAACATTCAACATAAATGGCTGCTGTGGACTCTCATGTACTATGTCATGATATTGATCAGTACATGTAGTAGTAAAAAAATGTGATTGTCAATCATGGGTACCTGTAATAGGCTGTTTAAGTAATAACTTTACATGCGTTTACATTCACCATTCTACCCATGATTGACAAACATATACCTTCTTATTTGACTTCACAGCAGCCAGCTTTGGTTGGTTTAAGAAAGCTTGAATTATTTATTTATTTAAGCTTTATGAACAGAAAATAAATAAGTTCATTAGCGGGCTTATTGCTAAAAAGCAATATCTTCCAACCAACCAAAAACAGACTATTGATATTGATCAAAACATTGATTACCATTTATAGTTGTTTGCAATCAGAGGGTAGGTTGGACTTGAACATTTAAAAAACATAAATTACAAATTGACATTTCGAAAAACATAGATTACAAAAGAAGATAATAAGGAGAGCAAAGGAAAAAAAAGAGTTTAGGGAAGGAGGTATTGGGAAAACTAAGGGAGGAGGTTTGATGGACAGTTAGGATTCTAATGATAAATAGTAATGTTTCAGACGTTTCTTAAAAGTTATTAGAGAAGGTGAATTTTTTACAAGATAATAATTCATTCCAATTACTTGTAAATTGATGTAAATTGATCACTCAAATAGCGCACGACAGGTTATAAATCTTGTTAATACCGAGACATCTATATTCTTATTTATCTATGTTGAGATGTCAACATGTAAAAATATAATAGTAAAGATTGATTTTTCACGATTTTAGATACGCGGCATTTTAAAGGAAGATAGCTCTTGCGTAAAATAAGGGATGCCTGAAAATGTTATCTTTAAATTAAATTTAATAGACGTTAATTTGCCTGGTAGCCTCATTAGTCAGAAGTCGAACACACAGCGCCGCCTAGCGGAATTTGCCAGAAATTTCCACAGGACAATCGCGCGCTTTCTGAGTTATAATAATCTAACATTTGACATTTGCCAACACAAATGTAACAGATACAAATTCATCAAAATGTCCACGTCAAAACATTTCACATAGTTTCTATTCGTATAAGGGATAAAACATTTTTTTAATATTCACCATAACGCGCGAATGAAAATCCTTTAGGGTGTGTATTTGCTTATACACCTGTTCCGGAAGTACGAGCGTTTTGTCTCTTTCTCTCCGGGCGGAAATCAATATAAACCCATCTTTTCAAAGCGCTATTCTCCTGAAGCAGTTTGGCAATATGTCAAAAAATACTTAGAAGCTACTTGCAACTGCTCTACGGTCTTGAATATGATTTGATTCTTTTGAAGAAGTGATCGTTTTACTTTTTGCTTACGAGATTGAATACGATTTTCAGTATAGTTAATGACGAGATAATTTAACAGGCAATTTATATGGCAAAAAAATCACAATTTACTTTTTCTCTTACTGAAATTCAAATAATAAAAATTTAATTTGGTTAAAAAAGTATTAAAATTGAAGTTAGGAAAAATGGTTACACAGTCAGCGCCATTCATGATTGTGGTGAAAATTTCAACTACGTACTACTACTAATAGCCCGAAACGCAGTGTTAAATTTTGTAAAATTAAATACATTTTCTGATTACAACATTTTGAGTGTGTCCAAATACTTGTTCACAAATCTGGATTATCTCCAATTAGGTGTTATTTTTTATATTAGTTTTTGATGATGAAGAAAAATATGGAAATCTGGGCATTTACAGGGCTTTACTACCTGTTGCTTAGAATTAGTGAATGCTACACTTTTAAAAGTGATCACTTAAACCATCCTATGACGGTTGTAAGCTCCTTAAATACCCTGACTTCCATCTATGTATGTTGAGATGTAATTTAATATATTATTTTATATCTGTATATTTATACATATATATATATATATATATATATATATATATATATATATATATATATATATATATATATATATATATATATATATATATATATATATATATATATATATATATATATATATATATATATATATATATATATATATATATATATATATATATATATATATATATATATATATATATATATATATATATATATATATATATATATATATATATATATATATATATATATATTTATAAATATATACATATTTAAATATATTTTTAAACCATAGGGATACGAGGTGCGGTTTGATCATTTCTTGTTTAATTAGTTCTCGAGTCGGTAGATTTTCCGATGGAATTTACTCAGTTTCCCCATTTATCGCTCTAACGGGTTTGGATATACCAAATTGACCGATTCTTTTCACCCTCTAAGTTCAATAATTACTCGTTTAATTGCGTACCAACATTCTAACAAGGGTAGAAAATTGAGATACCAGAATAAAATCATTTAAAAGCTTTTATAAATGAATTTTTGATGAGATTTTTTTTTCTAAGCTTGGATTTAATCTTTTCAAATTAAATATATAAACGAGCTTTTTGATACATACGAGTATCCTTTTTTTGAATAATTTTAATTTGGAACACAATCAAAATATTGATACATAATAATTATTTGTTCATTATATGAGAATTACATACAAAAATAGTACTGGATGAAACTCGTTTTAAAATATCTGCCACAGTTAAAAAGGATAATATTTCATTAAATTTAAGTTTTGTACTGACATTTCGCTCACTCCTTTGAACAACGTCATATATCAAAAATCTTGAATTTTCAGTTGTGCATGTTTTCGAAATGATCAGAAACTGTACTACATACCAGCAAAAGCGGCATATTTTAAACATAATATTTACCAGCTACAGGGCAAAAAGAGTTATTTTTGAATTTTGAAGAAGAGGTATTGTTTAATTATTAAAAAAAAATACTAAATATTTTTCAAATGGAGAAAAAACATTCAGGTTTTACCTAAAAAGATCTATTGCACAGTAAAAAGTTCAATAAGTGGCTTGATATTTATTTTTAATACATTTTATTATTTTAAACTTAAAAAACGATCTCCTGAAAAATCAAGTTTTTTTTATATATTACGTTGTTGAAAAGAGTGAGCGATTTCTTGGTGGAACTGCATTATAAATAATAAAATAGCAAATTTGTATTTTTTCTCCACATGAATTTTATTTGACGAAGAAAATACAACAAAATATAAATTACTGATGCATTGTAAAATTCGCTAAGCGTAACGAAACGGGTTGCGTTTATATTGGTTTTAAGCACATAATTAAGAGTAAAAGGAATAAAGAGCGACGATAGTTTTGAACATATAAATTATTGTTTTTACCATATAAGGGTAGGATACAGAGAAAATGGATCGGCGTAATATTTTTTGAATATGGATTTTTCATAAGGTAATTTTTTGAATATGTTTTTTTAATACACCTTTATTATTTGAATTCGCTATTATTATTTTTCCTTGAGTTTGCATAAGATTCGAAGAAGTCGCTTACTCTGTTACTTCTCTGAAATTCATCTAGGGTTTATCGCAATTCTCGCTGTTGTGGGATCATTTCAGTAAATCATCCCCTACTACTTTGATACCCTGCTCAGCTGAAAGCTTCAATAAAAAAATCTTACACAAAACTTTGCTCGATACTTCAGGTCATTTATTACTTGTATCTGAGAAAAATCTACGTTGAAATGCCAATAGTCTAAGAATCTGTATACCTGATTCGAACATTACGTGAATAATGATGTTGGCGATGAATTTGGTCGTGCAATGTTACAAAAATTCAAGCCGCAAGATCATTAATGGAGAAATTAAATAAATTCGTTTATATCTATATTTATACACACAAACACACACAAACACACACAAACACACACAAACACACACAAACACACACACACACACACACACACACACACACACAAATACACACACACACACACACACACACACACACACACACACACACACACACACACACACAAACACACACGCACAAATGGTTTACACGTATATTCTATTTCACGTATTTTATAATGTATTTACATATATACCATATGAACCTTACATACTTGCAAAGTTTACCTCATGGTTTGGAAGATAAGTGAACAAATATATTTTTACTTACTCACGCCGTTTACCATCACGCCGTTTCTCTGGCAGTGAGCATGGAACGCCATACTTGTCTATCCTGCCATACACTCTTAGTTTTCTTCTCGTTTATACATCTAGTCATCCATGCCCTTAGGTGACGTAGACTTTATGCGACCGGATTTTAGACTCTGATCTGACCATTTTGTTACAAGTCTATTTTTGTCACCCTCGTCCTAATTCTTTTATTCAAATTTGACAACTATATTTTCTTCTGTCGTTCTCTCGTTATCTATTCGCTCCACATGAACACACCACATTAAATAACTTTTCTTGATCTTTTCAACTATCGCTTGTCCAGACTCCTTTCTAACTTTTAAATTTTGTATTAGATAATTTTCCGCATATTCGTCTGAGGGAACGTATTTCAAACATTTCCAATTTTAGTTAAACCTTTTGAAATTTCATCCATACTCACAAAATCATTCGAGCCTCAGGAAGGTAGGTACAGTCCCTCCAATATATACTATGCAAATGAGGTCACTAAGACTACCTTGACTTGACGCCATCTTATTTATTCACTGTATTATTTGCGACTCAATTGCTACTCGTATTAACTGGAATTTTTCTTTGGGAAATTTATATGAAAAGCACTGCTTCTCAAGAAACATCATAGGCTGGTTTAAGTGATCACTTTACACACGTGTAACACCAATTCTGCCCATTATTGACAACCACACTACTGAAATTCTTGGAAGTTCTATATATATGAACCAATTTTAAATCATTATTCTTGAATCACTAGACTTTCACTAGAGACATCTATTGGTGAGATGAAAATAAACTTTTTATTTAGCAGAAACTCTTTATTAGAATATGAGGTCTGAATCCTGGGTTATAATCACACACATGAGAAACGTCAGAAAATATCATTTTTATTTTTATTATTTACGCTTATAATTTGACCAGATAATTTATTTTCAACATTTTGAGTGTGTACAAATACTTGTTCACAAAATCTGGATTTTCTCCAATTACAGGAGTTATTTTCATAATATTTTTTAACTTCCAAGAATTTGAGTAGTTTGGTTGTCAATAATGGGTAGAATTGGTGAATGTTACACGTGTGTAAAGTGATCACTTAAACCAGCCTATGACGGTCGTCAGCCCCGTAAATGCCCAGACTTCCATATTCTTCTTCATCTTTGATGAGATGTCAAAATACAATATGAAAATAACTCCTATAATTGGAGATAGTCCAGATTTTGTGAACATATATTTGGACACACTCAAAATGTTGTAAGAAAATAGTTTTGATATATTTATTACTTAAATCAATCTTATTTTTTTCTTTTTAAAGGTATGCGTAAACAAGCCTTCGATATTTGTTTGTTTTTGGTTCAGGAGTTCTCAGTAAAAGCTTTAGTTACGTTTCTAGCTTTATTTTCATGAAAATTTTTCATTGTTTGCTGAAACGTTCCGAGACTTTGAATCTACCAAGTGTGTATTCATTAGTTAAAGTGTGTCAAGGATTTGTCGGTGTTAAACAGTACTTTTATTTATTTTAAAAGCTGGAGAATTTGTTTGCACAGATTATCCCAGAGTTTCAAAACATCTTTGTGGAGCAAAGTCTTTTATTGCGAGTAGGTACGTCAAAAACATACAAATATGTCCCATATAAATATATTGGGTGTCTCTGTTCGAGATGAAACATCTATCGTTTTTATATAAAAAGGAGATGATAGTCTGACCTGGCGTTTGTCAGACTTAAGTGATCACTTTATACACTTGAGTAACGTTAACCATTTAGCCTATTATTTAAAATCCATATTGCATCTTATTGAAGGATGTTAATATGCAATGTTCACAAATTTCTCAATCTAAAGCGCTACCATCAGCCATACTTCCAAATCTATCAAATTACAATTAACATATGATAGGAATCTAACAAAAGTCTTCTACTTCTTCTTCATGAGCCATCTGACCTCCACTGCTGGATATAGGCCTAATCCTCTTCTTTGCATTTCCTCCGGTTGGTTGCTGCTAACAACAGTGAATTTCTGACAATAGTGCATATGTAAATCATTTAATTTTACGAATGCAGATTTTATAATTCTTCTAACCTTTACCCATACTATAAAGTGCATGAGGTACTGTATTGCATCAAAGCAAGGTTTAATTTAATTTTAATTTATATTTGAAGAACTAACTTTGTGATTTTCCATTTTACAATAAAAATGTTACTTTGTTTTAAAATCATTATAAATATATTATTAAAACTTAATTATAATGTCTACCGGTTTCGAAGCTAACCGCTTCTTTTTCAAGTCTTGATAAAGAAGCGGTTAGCTTCGAAACCGAAAGACATTATAATTAAGCTGTATTAAAATATTTATAGTGATTTTGAAACAAAGTTACAATTGAATTATATTATATTATACACAAGTTAAATTAATTATTTATTACTTGAAAGCAAGATGATAATTGTAAAATGTGTACAATTCTATAAATATTAATTAATAAAAAAATATATCACTTTTATTCATTTTAATTCTAGGAATCGATCCTGAGACTTTTAGCATGAAGGTAATCTCGGTAGCCACTACACAACAGAGGCGGAGATTACAAGTTTTATACTTTGTTAAAATGTAAATGTGTCGTGATATAAATGTGGTTTTCTTACTTTGAGTGAAATACTACGGGATTTTTATACAAATAAATAGTAGGATGAGTAAAACACGTCCCGATAAATCCTATTTTGAGAGCAAAGATTTTTCTTGGGTCATTATCAAATGAATAGACACAACTTACAAAGAAAAATGTCATAGTTCGTTATCTTTGTGGCGTTCCCTCTTCATTCACTCTAAGTAGTGATGCTCAATCTTTTTTATTGCGACCCCGTTTTCAAATAAATTTTCAACACAACCCTTTTCATTCCACCAGTCATTTGTTTTATTGTTACGTATAGAAATTGTTCTTTGAATCAATATTTTGGTTTTATTCTGTTATGTAACGAATTTATTTCGGATTAGACAAATGACACTCAATTAAACACTTATTTTTTTATAAGGGAATGTTGAGGCTAGGGAAATAAATAATCAGAGCTGCGTTTGTTTCCATCTCAGGATAGAAATGCGTCAGTGAAGGTGAAAAATACATATAATTTGAGGACATTTATTCAGTTTTTTATAGGAAAAGTTATTTTCTGGAATTAAAATGTTAACCCTTTAGAATATACTTTCTGGCTCAATATTCATTATATACTTATGTTTTTAAATTTTATTTCACTATTAAATTATTGTTTTGATGGACGATTTTAAAATTTTGTAATTTTACGAAATTATCTTTTTGTGATCTTTTTTAGACATTTTGATACCTTATAATGAACATGCCTCACATATTAAGGACCACTTGCTTGACGCCAAGATTAGATGGGACAATCAAAATATCTTTCATCTTCTATATCCTTTTGTGATTCTAGTTTCTCTCGTGTAACCTATCTGATCCATGTCTATGCCACACACACCAGAACGTATATCATGTGCTAGTATGTATATATCCATATATCGATTATCCTTTAATAATAAAACAATAGGTCAACGATTCAGTTTGTGAAGCTTAGATTCCATGTGAGAAAACGTAAAATCATTATTATTAAATCAACATATTAAAAAAAAAACATTATTTGGAGCATAGGATCATAAAGTAATGGACTTGGTTAGATTAACCAAGCCTAACTTAAGCCCTGTAAATGTTGAAACTTCCATATCCATCTTCATCTATATTAAGCTGTCAAAAAATATTAAAAATAATTCCTAATTCGAGATAATCCAGATTTGTGAACAAGGATTTAAACACACTCAAAACGTTGAATAGCATTATTCACAACACACTCAAAATGAAGCAACATTATTAATCAAACTTTATTTGGAAAACAAATCAGTTCTATTGATTTTTATGGTGAAAAATTAATTTATTTCAGAACAAAATAATTGAACAGATTAGTCCATGTATTTTCCATGACTTACTACTCCTTTTTCCCATCTCTCAGATGATTTTCCGATTCTTTCTCGAATATATTCAGTATCAATATTAAAGGTGGTTCAAGTTGAGATGAAACATCTATGTTTTTTTTTGCATGGAAAAAGATAGAAGTCTGAGAATGCCAAATGCCTAGACATAAGTCCAGGGCTTACGTCTTGGCATTTGGCTGGCTTATGTGATCAATTTATACACTTGTCTAACGTTCACCATTCTGCCCATTATTGATTGTCCATTTTTGGATTTTGTTTATGTGCGATGTTAAATTAATACAAAAGTCATGAATACCCACTTAAATATCGATTTCCAAACGATTGTGATCTAAAAATTACAAACCCTGACGATTTAAAATTGTGAAGAATACGAATAAATGAAAAAAAAGCCAAGAAGACAATGGTATGCGCATGTGAGGAGAATGGAACCATCCAGATGACTTCTGTGCAGACCACTAAAGAAATGGATTAATAGCTAGAAATCGACATCGTAAGAGGTAAATCCCTCTTAAAAATCTCACAAAGCCTACACCAAGAAGAAATAGAAGATGAAAAAAACTGTCCTGTAATGAATTCATTTTCTTTACTTTTACACTATAAACACACAAAACATAATATTAATATACATACTCCTATATGTGATCATGTATAAAACATAAATGTGTTAATTTTTTATGTATAAGGGTTTGAAAATGTATGATGAGATATATTAGTGTAATATAAGCTAACTAAAGAAATAAACATAATAAAAAAATAGAGAAATTTTTCTTTGATTTCGAATGTTGGAAAAATAAAATGAAAACAAATAAAAACAGCCCCTGCGTGAAAAAATAATAAATTATGAATGGGGATGAAAGGCACCTTTTGGATGAAGTTTTTGTCTGATCTGCGCATGCCCAGAAAATCTGCATTGCTCCCTTACTGAAACATCATGGCGGACTAGTTGACAGCGTTTTGGTTAAATAGTGAGAAAAAAATAATATGATCATTTAAACACTTCACGGTAATGGAGTAATTAAAAACAGGATGTTTTATTTTGGGATATAAACTAATTGTGCCGTGTGTGCTTCCATATCAAGATGAAAATGTTTCAGTGAACGTGAAAAGTAAATGTCATTTGATGACATTTATGTAGTTTTTTGTAGCAATAGTTAATTACTGGAGTTAAAATGTTAACCCATTTCTGTTGTGTCTTCCTTCTGTTCTTCAATCCTTATTCAGGTATGTACATATGATAAATCTCCTATAAGAAATAAAGTTTACATTTTCAAGTACAAACCTAACCTCAAAATCTTAACAAAGTAGTTGAAGAAAATTATGCTTTATTTATTGAATTCGGATTTAATTTCTTGTAACAGCTTTACGATGTGAATTAAAATTATGTGTGTTCATTTTTTTTACACCAATTTTCGGAAGCTATGCTAATCGCATTGGAAAATTAATTATTACTGCTATTGCGCCCTAATAC
Source organism: Brachycentrus maculatus (assembly GCF_059751285.1). Classification (NCBI taxonomy): domain Eukaryota; kingdom Metazoa; phylum Arthropoda; class Insecta; order Trichoptera; family Brachycentridae; genus Brachycentrus; species Brachycentrus maculatus. The sequence continues at coordinate 36,363 of NW_028280777.1, forward strand.
TCCGTCTATTTGGCTGTATTTTTAGAAGAATTACTGAACAAAAGCGATATACTTTATTATGTTAGTATTTTTATTAGGTTTAATCTTTATTGTGATGATAATTATTTATAAAGACAAGTTATTTGGTCATTTCAAAAAAATATTTTAAACTTTTTTATCAATCGAATTTAAGATTTTGGTTCTGTTTATATAAGAGTATTACAATAAGAGATTTTAAGAAATAAGATACTTGGAAAAAACTTAACTATAGCTATTTTAATATGCTAAAATTTTAGATTTTTTGTGTTTATATTTACAAATATATGAGCGAGATAAATTCATTGTTTAATTTTATACTATTTTGGTTTTCGCGAATTTCCATAAAACTTTTTTCACTTTTACATTTTGAATATATAAAAATGTATGTGCTTTATTTGTAATATAATATTTTACAAAATTTATATTAAAAATATAAAGTATAATATTTTGTAACAAAAACAAATTGTAACAATTAAAAGAAACCATTTTATAATTTATTGATTTTTTATGATAAATATTTTCTATATCTTAATAAATTATACAATATATTTTGTACGTTCTTCGGTAAAGCTTGTAAAAAAAATTATTTGTAAAGTAAATCGTCTTACATAACATGATTTTTAAAATACATATATATATTTACATAAATGTGGAGGTCTTCACCAAAAAGTTATATTTCCAATATTGCACAAAAAATCCTTTAAATGCAAATCTGTTCTGTTTACTGTATTCTATAGAAATCTTTTGCAAACCCAATATGAAATCTTTAAATCGCACCAAAACGTAACAATTTTACAAGCTAGAATTCCTGATTACTTAAAATCATTTATAATGGAAATGTAACGTATTGTTAAGGACCTCCACCTATGGAAACAAATATCATGACATATCCTTTTTGGTGTATATTTGGTAATTCTATCAAATCAATTTGAAAAGTTGGTGATCCTGTAGATAGAAACAAACTGCCATAATGGTAATGATTTTCAACATTTTGAGTGTGTCCAAATACTTGTTCACAAAATCTGGATTATCTCCAATTATAGGAGTTATTTTCATACTATTTGTTGACATCTTATCAAAGATGAAAAAGAATATGGAAGTCTGGGCATTTACGGGGCTGACGACCGTCATAGGCTGGTTTAAATGATCACTTTACACACGTGTAACATTTCAAAAATTTGAGTAGTGTGATTGTCAATAATGCGCGGAATTGGTGAATATTACACGCGTGTAAAGTGATCACTTATACCATTTTCTTCTTCATCTTTGATGAGATTTAAAAAAATAATATGTTATGATTTTCCACCATTTATTTTTGACTTTTTTGCCTAATTTAGCAATGTTTCGTTTACATTGTAAATAAGGTGCGATAAAAGTTCGAAATTTTCTCTTTTACCCTTTTATCTCTAAAACATGTACTTAATAGATCATCCACTTTGCTTTGGTTGCCTCAACGGCTATTTTTCGCTGTTCTATTGTAGAAATGAAGAAAAATAAGCAAAGATTTTTCTGAATTTAGGTCAGCCACTTTGAGTTACTCTCCCTTTAATCACATTACTTTCCTGAAGGTTATCTGACGGAAGCATCTTATTGTAGAATGCGGTCATTTTCTTCTTAAAAACACAAGACAAGAGTTTTGTTTTTTATTCCACTTAAGCCTTTGTTTTCTTTTGAACAAAATCTGGTAAAATTACGGTTTTGTTATCGGGTTCTCTTCTTGAGATGTAAGAGATGAATTGTTTAATTAGAGCAATTTTTAGCTTGAAAAAAAGATGAATGGAGTAACAACAAAATGTCGATTAATTTCTTATGTATATATATATATATATATATATATATATATATATATATATATATATATACATATTTATATATATTTATATATATATATATATACATATATATATATATATATTTATATATATATATATATAAATATATATATATATATATATATATATATATATATATATATATATATATATATATATATATATATATATATATATATATATATATATATATATATATATATATATATATATATATATATATATATATATAACGATTGACAGGAGAACGAATGCTTCTGTAAATCATCTGTGACTTGCCTTATATTAAAAATTATATTCCCGTTTACTAAACCATATTTGAGATATTATTTTCCCGCCTGTCAGACACAGTACAGAATCGTATTATTTATTCCGTGTGAAGTACACAGTACGTACGACTTCATATCACTTACTAGATTATATTTAATCTCAAGCCTGCGATCCCTCCCGATGGTAGGTACTTATTTTGTTTTAAATATTAATATTGAACACTAAATTTTAGAGTGTACCTTATTGTATTTCATTATTAAAATCCGGCTTCTATGTTTGGTTTTTTTTTCATGACATGCAATTAAATACGACATGGTCGAATGAGACGATCTATTTCAGATCTAATCTTCTCCATTATCCATTTATTATTAAATATTTAATTTTCCGTTTTGTTATTCATTACTTTATGGTTTATGTTAATATGCTGTATAACTTTGTTGGATAAAACTCGTCGTTTATTGACCAAAAGACGTACGTGCTAGGTTTTGTTTGTTTTCTATGTTTTGGACCTAATACATATAGTTCTATGTACGTGTTCATAAGGCGTGTTAATTGTGATAAGCGTGGTTTCTTGAGAGGTGCTTTCTTGTTTTATGGGGAGACCGTGAAATCTAGCTACGGCTTATGTAACGTCGCCTTACAATAAATTTTATAGCTCAATCCTACTTGTGAGAGGGTTCACTTATTATGTTTCAAGTAACTATTATTATATTATTTTTGACATCTCATCAAAGATGAAGAAGAATATGGAAGTCTGGGCATTTACGGGGCTGACGACCGTCATAGGCTGGTTTAAGTGATCACTTTACACACGTGTAACATTCACCAATTCTACCCATTATTGACAACCACACTACTCAAATTCTTGGAAGTTCTGTATATATGAACCAATTTAGAAACCTTGTTCTTGAATCAATAGAACTTCACTAGAGACATCTATTGGTGAGATGTAAAGAAGATGTAAAGAGGATTCGGATCTCACATACTAATATAAGAGTTTCTGCTTAATAAAAAGCTTCTTTACATCTCACCAATAGATGTCTCTAGTGAAGTTCTATTGATTAAAGAACAAGGTTTCTAAATTGGTTCATATATACAGAACTTCCAAGAATTTGAGTAGTGTGGTTGTCAATAATGGGTAGAGTTGGTGAATGTTACACGTGTGTAAAGTGATCACTTAAACAAGCCTATGACGGTCGTCAGCCCCGTAAATGCCCAGACTTCCATGTTTTTCTTCATCTTTGATGAGATGTCAAAAAATAATATGAAAATAACTCTTGTAATTGGAGATAATCCAGATTTTGTGAACAAGTATTTGGACACACTCAAAATGTTGTAACTATTATTATGAGTGTCTGTATAAAAACACTCGTTATTTCACAAAATTTTAAGGTATGTTAAGTATACCCCCCTGTAACGTTAAGATAGGTGGGTACTGCGTTATCGGAGGGAACAATATAGAGGGTTAATGTTTTAAATTGCATTTTTACATTTTAACCAGCAGAAGTGAGTAAAATAAGTCATTTTGAAATAAAAATACAATTTAAAATATTTACTCCCTATAATGTTCGCTCCGACAACGCGGTAGGTACTTATCTCAATATTTTAGGGGAGCTTTCTGTAAATATTTTTTTGATCGTTGTTTCAGTTTACGGTCAGTTGCTGCAACCGAATAGCGTCCACCGAACCCCTGCTGCCGAGAGGCCAGCTAACGACCTGTGGTGCTACCGCTGCCAGACTATGGAGCCAGGAGACAGGTGTTCAGATCTCCGGGGAAACCACACAGTCCTCAGCCACAAGTGCAAGGACGACAAGGAGCGCCTTTGCATGGTAACAAAAAATAAATACTACTCCTGACTTTTGCTCAGACCGAGCGCTTTTGCTTGAATATAAGATAACTTGTGTAAATTGCTTTGCTCCTGGTAATATTTTTTGTAATTAATACGTGATTTTTTCTTATTTGGGCAGCAAAATTACTGAAGATGGTTGATCAAAATCAGAAGTATTTAGCCGCATAAAATAAGCAAGAATAGTTTAATTAATTCCATAATGACTATCTGATTATTTAAATTTGTTTCGATTTGTTATTTTGCTCAAATAATTAATAAAAAAACAGGTCTAAGTAGCATGATCTTATAATTTATAACTCATATAGCACATACACATTAATTGTTAACTTGTGTCATTTTCATTTTCATTTTTTGTTTGTTTTTTTTTGTTTTCTGTTAAAATAAAAAAATAGTTTCTTATAAGCACTTTTAATTTTTTTTATTTTTAATATCTGTTGAATTCTTTCCAGTACCTACACTTTATTTTAACCTAAAATAAAATGTATACCCACACATAGACCATGCCAATGTAGGATCTTTTCTGTTTATTATATTGTGATATGCAAAAAAATGGCACTGACTAAGAAACCTAAAATTTAAGAATTTAACAATATGTTTTTAAAAACAAAAAAGGCTTAATAAAAACTTTAGCCTGGGGCATATTTCTGTATGGAAGCAAAACGTGCATTTTTAGGTAGGCAGAACGAGAGTGTCTGGAGGTATTAGAGATGTGGTGCTACAGGCGTATGTTGGAGGTTCATTGGTCGGAGCATGTAGGACACCCAGATATTTTTTCTTAAAAATCGGTGTTTATTACCAAAAAAAATATTTAAAAAAAATGTATCGCTGATCCAGAATTATGATATAATAGAATGAATAAAGCGAGACAAAAAATGAAACTCCGTTAAATTTTATTATAATAAAGAACAGATATGATTTATTTATTGATTTGGCATTAACTTTGCGGAAAAATATGATGATTTAAACATTTAAAAAAAATAAATACGCCTATAAGACCATTTTTGAGTTTAATAATGTAAACACGACTAGTATCTAGAACTACAAATGTTCTCGAAACTAGTCGTGTTTACATTTATAAACTTGAAAGTGATCTTTAACAAGTGGTTTATTTTAAGATTTTAAACCGGAAACGGTATTTCACATTTCATATTTTTGATCAATGTATACGTGCAATCATTTCTATTTGTGGTAAAAAAATAAATTTGATTCCAATGTCACCTCATTTCGGTAGCTCTTCTATTACGACATGTGCTCATCAATAATTCACCAACTTCTCAAATTCCAGAAAAAAACTTGAGGAATTGACTTTTGGCTACGAGTTTTATTATAAGGAAGTTATGGATGATGAAAAAACTCGGAGAAATAAGTGCCATATTTTTTATGTCACGACGAATCGGGAAAAAACCTCACATACCTCTCGAATAAATTTATTCAGATTTATAAAAAAAGACTTGTCATCGGCATTTCGTAATTTGTCAATCATCGTTCCAATTTTCTGATCTTTCGCATTCAAATTATCTGTCTCTAATCAGCTTGTTGAATAACTCGTTTATCTTTGTAAATAAAGAATGTAAATATCCTTTGTTACGAAATCTTTAATCTTGTAAAGATAATCTTGTGCCTTGAAATTATTAAACTAAAAAGCGTTTTTAAATATTTCTTCGATAGATAAAACATGCTTTATGCAAAAACCACAATGGTAGAGCTATCTTTCGAAAGAAACACATCACTGAATACTAAATATTGCTTATGGCTGAGAATGTGTTTTTTTAATGCTGCTAAAATATTAAATACCCACATGCATTTCAAAATTAAACATTTTAGAAATAAGTGCTTTTTATTCTGTTTACTTTAAATTTGACTTGACACAGCAACGCTTACTGGTACAGTTATTTAATAAAACTAATAAAAAATACAAAGCACATTTAAAACAATTAAATCGTAAAACGATAGAAAATGCAGCCTTCTTTTGTTTAACTTTTAAATTAAAACTAATTAACAAATTCACTATCACGCCGCTTCCCTTAGGGGTAGAAAGAAAGAATAAAACGCCACACTATTCTTTCTTTGCAAATAATCTTCGTCTCTGTCATATTCATGCACCAATGATTCCAACTCCTGACCACTTCATCGTGCCAAATGTATTTGAAATATTCGATCATTCCAAGTCATCCTCTATATTTTATTCCTCTGCTCCTGTTTCCAAACAAATTCACCTGATAAATTTGTTTTACTGTTCAAATCATCTCAAAATACCTTTCTTTATTTTATCGATGATGCTTGTCACATCCATGCATTATTTCCTTATTTCACAATTCGAACAACTATCATACATTGTTTCGCCGTAAATTCGTCTGAGATATCGCATTTCTAACCAGTCTACTTTCATCCTTCGTTTGCCAACTCCATGCTTCACTTCCATACATTGAACTTGGTAGGTACTAGGATACCATTGAAGTACATATGTTCGAAATGTAATATTGTATTATTAGAATAATACAAACGAAAATTCGACTTGTACACAATGTTTTAATCACAAAAGTATTACCTTTGTGTTTAAAATATTTTGTATTACTTATAAATCGAATATTCGTTTGTATTATTGTAATAATATAATATTGCAATGTTTTAAACACAAATAATTGTACGTCTCCTTGAAAAATGGAAGACGATGTGTGTAAGGTACAACAATGTAGATTAGATTTGAAAGTTTGTTTTTAACCTTTAAAGCTTGCTTTCAATTTTCAATTGCTTTCAAATATTCACAAACCTTATTTCTAAAGAGGCACATGTTTTTATGTTCGTTCTGTAAAGCGTTTACTGGGGTTGAAAATTTGAAATATTGCTTAGAAACACGTGCCGATCCAGAAATAACTGGCACTCGTAGAGTTTCATTTAAAATTAATAAACAGAATACAATACTCCTCAGAAAACAGTTGAATCAAAACTCCAGAAAATCATAATTAATCAAAATGTTATTTTTCGATATCTCAACAAAGATGAAGAATAATATGGAAGTCTGGGCGTTTTCGAGACTTACGACTGTCATAGGCTGGTTTAAGTGATCACTTTATACACGTGTAACATTGACCAATTCTACCCATGATTGACAACCACACTATTCAAATTCTTAGAACTTATAATTTGACCAGTTAACATTATTACAAGATTTTGAGTATCTCCAAATACTTGTTCACAATTCTGGATTATCTCCAATTTGGAGTTATTTATTATTTTATTTTTTTGCTTTTTGTTCCGTAAATGCCCAGACGTCCATATTATTCTTCATCTACGTTGAGATGTCTTAAAATAATAATAAAAAATTACTTCCAATTCGAGATTTCAGATTTGTGAACAAGTATTCGGACACATTCAAAATGATAAATAAATAAAAATGTAGTGTATACTATTAAAAATAATAAAAAAGAGATCTCAAAATAACTCCGCCGAAAAGACACAAATCTGGCTTGGTAAGACACCTAAAATATATATATATATATATATATATATATATATATATATATATATATATATATATATATATATATATATATATATATATATATATATATATATATATATATATATATATATATATATATATATATATATATATATATATATATATATATATATATATATATATATATATATATATATATATATATATATATATATATATTTATATATATATTTATATATATATATATATATATATATACAATATATATATATATATATATATATATATATATATATATATATATATATATACGCTTATAATTTTTATAAAAAAATTCCATTGTCAATTACAGATGTGTACATTCATTTACTTTCTTTTAGGTAAAGCGATTCTCGTACACAACTTCCAACGAAAATTCTACTTCGCTTCTCAAGATGTGGTCCTTGGAGCGCAACTGCACCAAGCACTGCGAGCCGGGATGCATCATCATAGGGGAGAGGACCAAACTGTACGCCTGCACGTCTTGCTGCGATACCAACCTCTGCAATAACGGTACAGGAACTGCTTCCAGAATCTTCCACAACACAAACACCATGGCGTCTATCTTGGCGGCCATGTTGTACCTCAACTGCAGAAACCAAAATGGCTCCGTTCTTATCCACTTATTCTTCGTTCTATGCCTGTCCTCGTTCGTGACCAAAGAGCTAAACAATTGGATTGGTTGTTTATGATATCACCTTCACCATGTTTTGAGTCATTTTATTTTGATTGATAGCGGTAGCGAATTATTGATACATTAAAATTCAGGGTTTTCAGATATTAAATTCAAATGTAATATATTAAAAATATAAACTTTTGAAGCATCAACAATGTGTTCAGATATTTTACCGAAATTCTCGAAGATTTTTGCCTTTTCTGTCTTCGTCGGGAAAATCAAAAGAAAAGCATTAAAAATCACTACGCGGAGATATATCCTTCATTTGGTGACACAATGTAATTACACTTTTTTCTCAAAACAAGTTAAATACCGTAGAACGGGGTTACTTGAACTTTGATGTGTTACTTGAGCCAAGTACAAAAAAGAGATTTAAATCTGCATTTGGTCTACAATAATTAAAGTATCGTGACAATAAGTGTCACCTGTCAGGGAAACAATGAATCATGTCGATGCGTTCATAATTGTAGACCAAATACAGATCTAAATATTTTTTTGTTCTGGGCTCAAGTAACACATCAAAGTTCAAGTAGCCCCGTTCTACGGTATGTCAAAATGTGAGGAAAGACTATTTACATCGGGAGAAACATCGACATAATTGATTTTGTGGTGAAATGCTGCGATATGTTGCGAGAATCATCATAAAATGGCGCCATTTCTGCTGCTACAACGTCTGACTGGCATCTCCTGTAATATTTCTAAAATTGTAATTACGCCATTGTTGCACCAAATGAGCGATATATGGATATATGAATAATGTTATGGTGGTGTATTTTAGTGTTAATTGCAACCTAGTGAAGTGAGTGTCCTGACAATGTGACGGGTACGCCACGAACCGGTATACTAATATCTCGGTGAGTGGTTATATGCTTACATAAAACTAATACTAATATTTAGTATATTCAGTAAACTCCCGATTTTCTGAGGTAGGTTAGCCGGGAAAAGGATTATACGGGACATTTGAGTAATTGAAAAAATATTTTATAAATACAAAAATATTTCACAATAGTGCTTATGATGTCGAAACGCGTGTTGAGGGCCAAATACAGTGATAGAATAATAGTATTTAACTTATACGTATGTCATGTTTATCCCGTAGAATATTCGTAAAATACTTATATTTATTTTTAGTTCTTATAATATTTATGATAAAATTTCTTCAGCCTTATCAGCCTATCATAAAAATATGGTTTCACTGATGCGAATCTTCTAAATTATTGGATCTTACCCACCCCTAATCCAAGCAATACTTTGTTATACCGTATTTTTAAAAACAATTCATAGTGCAAAATATCCATTTTTAGGTTGGTTGCCTCTAGTTGTGTAACGCTGTCAACACGTGCATTTTACTCAGCAAGTAGATATAGGTACATACATAAGCGCATATATCGCAGTTTAAAATTTATCTTTGTGTCTTATCTTTTTTAATAATTTAGGATTAATCGGGAAATCGATTATTAGGGAATTTTTTCATCACCTATCACAGAAAATCGGGAGTGTACTGAATGTAACTTTATAATATTTATAACCTACTTGTACTCGTTTCTTCAGCACTTTAAGTAGTACCTACCTATAAGCAAACCGTTTCATAATTATTTTATTTCAAATTTCTAAAAAAGTTTTAGAATTACTTTTTTCATGTAAATATTCGTGCATTCTGATTTTTTCTTTTTCCAATTGTCAATTGGCATTTTAGTATACTAATCAAATATACGTTGCGTGTAGGTACTCGTGTATTTTTTGGTATCCATGCTAGTATTTTTAATTGAAAATTACTAAGCCATCACCAAATTTATATTTATTTTTTTTTCTTAGCGACGTTGACCAATGAAGACTATTAAATTTATTATAACATAAATAATGTAACGTAATCATATTAGTTTGAAGAAATTTTAAATAAGTAGAAGTGGTTTGACTTGTATTTTTAATTAAAATTAATATGTATTTAAAGATATTATATATATATATATATATATATATATATATATATATATATATATATATATATATATATATATATATATATATATATATATATATAGATAATATATATATATATATATATATATATATATATATATATATATATATATATATATATATATATATATATATATATATATATATATATTCAGAAATTAACTGACGTGAGATGTGAGATTAGCCTGTTTTTAACAGCTTTAAAAAAGTACTTGTTGAATATGTCTGAATTTAAAAAATCATAATAGCACAATATCTGAATAGAAACACATGTGAACAGTGAACATATTTTGAGGCAGCAATAACCTGAATAATTGTATATTTTTTTTTACTTAATTTATCTTACGAAGGTATATTATTATGATATATTTATTAAAATGTACAAATAATTAGATTTTAATGTATTGTGATGCTTTTGTGTTCGTTATTCTGCTGTAATAAATTAGTTTAAGGAATCGAAGGGTTAGGGAAGGAATTTGAGCCAACTTTGAGCCTTTTTAAAATGTATTTATTTATAAGATTAAATATCTTCCTAGAATTACGTAAGCAAAAATGCGCGAATAACAAATTTTCGCGTAAAAATCAAAAAAATAATTATTACTTAAATATTTTCGTATTAGCTGTCACATTCTTTAATATTTATTAAACAGTGTTAAAAAATTGCTCTGCTTAGTATTTTTAAACTCGTTATTTGGAAATTTAAATATTTACGTGCTAGAACTTATTTTGTCTTAATTGTAGTGCACTACCATGCTGGAGCTTCCGAATTCGATTCCCAGGGAACCAAAATAATAAAAAAATCACTGTAATATTTAATGAACATTACATACGTATATCAAATCATGCAAGTTCGTATAATATACAAAACTTATATTATACGAACTTGCCTTCGTATAATATACGATCAAATTAAAAATGCATCAATATAATGCATTTTAAAATGCACCATTAGGTGCGGATAGGGTCAACAGTTAAATAAATATTTTTTTACTGAACCAATTTTCAGTAATTGCAATAATATTCTCTTGAGAATCATATAAATATTTGTAATTCAAAATATTATATATTTAATGAAATTCTTTTTAATTAAATCAACATACTTCGTACCTACGGCTTTAATTGAGCATTAAAAAAAATAGCTGTATAAATTCATAAAATATACATTTTTTGTAAATCTTCCAGAACAAAATGAAGTAAAATCTATTATATCAAATTATACAGAAGCTGTGAATGTTTTATTTTATTTTAAGATAAGAATAATATTTTCATTATCTTTAATTTACCGCTTACAATCTTCCATGTGGATTAGCGCATTCGTGCTAGAGATGCCAGGTTCGATTCCTAAGAAGGTCAAATATGATATTAAGAATAATTGTTTTTTCACTCCAATTTATTTCATACTATCCTGTTCTAGTACTTGAAGCGCAGGGCTATTTCCTTAGTGTTTTTGACGATCAAGATAAAACTGCTTCTTTTTAATGCAGTGCCCTGTATATTATAGTATGATTATATTAAGAGAAATAATCTTTCACAGTTATTATATATTATTTCTGATATGTTGAAAAATAATTTATTTTTATGAGACATTTAAAACTTCCGCGTAATCACATCAAATTGTTCTGAATTGGTGTTACTGACCCAAAATAAATTTAAATAACAATTGTTTAACAAGAAGTATTTATAACAACTGCATTGCTAAATTATTTCAATTATTTATTTATTTCATTAATCTGTATTTATAATATTATCAATATATACATAAATAGCAATACATTAACGCTTGATTTTTAATAACATTTTTTGCACGCTTTAATATTTTTATGTAAAATTTTACTATTGTATAAATTTTATATATTGTACATATAAAGATTATGATTTCTTCAATTTGTTGGATATTACATATTACGAATTATAATAAATATATATATAACAACAAAACAAAACGTGTTTTTTTTACTGGAAATTTTAAAAGAAATTGAATTTATTTATAATCAATTTGATTTATTTATCAAACTTATACAGAATAAATAAACATTAAAGCATTATTGGTGGCAAATAACATCTGGCAACCTCCCTAATTTTTAAGCTTAAAGTTTTTTTATTTGAATTCAATTATTTACTTGTAAATGGTATTTTCTCAGCTTATTTATTTTATATTTTAACAAATTTATTCTCATGAATAAATTTTCCTTTTAATCCTCTTGCATCTTTGAAGTTACGTTTGCAAGGGATGATAAATGATATGGTAATTTTTGAATATGGTAATTTTGTCTGCCTCCATAGTGTAATGGTTAGCGTGTTGAGCTACCGTACTGGAGGTCTTGGGTTCGATTCCCAGGTGGGGGATGAATATAAATATTTATAATTTTACACCCCTATATTTATTTAATATAACCCTGGACAGGTCCTTGAAGCGCATGAGTTATCACATTTCCATCGTGTAAGTAACGATCAAGATAACACTGCGTCAATACGATGCAGTGCCCTATGCACCATTGGGTAGGGATAAGAGTGAAAAGAAAAATTTAACTAAACACTGGAATGCCGCTACAGTGTGAAAATGCCAGAGTTACCTATTTCAGTAGACGCCTGTTTTTGAAAAAAACATTTTAATCTCGACATAAATTTTTTTGTACTTGTATAATATTGAGGTCATGAAAAGGCATTTTCAAAGATTGTTCGAATAACCAATTCTTAAAAGCACTTTTAAGGAAGATTTGGGTTTCATTAACCTCGTATTCACGACCCATAATATGTTCCACGTTTATAGGTCGTTACGTAATTTACGAGGTTTGTTCGAGGAAAAAATAAAGACTCCCGGGACCGAAAGATAAATTTTCCTCCGACGTCAAATAAGACCCTATTATTTTTTACCGTTACTTTTAGGACACCCTGTCACATATCTGTGCCTTGCCGCAAAATGTCGTATTACATTATAGGGCCACAGGTGAATTAAAGTAACTCCAGAATTATACAATTTCTTTTGGATATTCAACGCGGTATATTGAAATAATTAAGGAATATATCTAGTACCATACATGCAGGATGGACCAAAAATATTTTAGTTTTACGAAATAAAAATTTTATGTGGTAAAAGAATTTAATTCATATTTTATAAAATTTTTCATTACATTTAACATTTTCACTCAAATCTCTGTAGTTCAAAGGAAAGTAATATTTCTAAGGTATGATTAAACTCATTTTTTTTACTAATTGTCACTTGAATCCCTATAATTGATATCGAAGAGAATGTTGTAAAAAAGACAAAGAATGTTTGAAAATGAAATTTTTACCTTATTTATTGATCTGATATTAACTAGATTGTCGAAGTTATTCGATTTTATTAATGATATATCTAATTATAACAAAATACTCTGTATGAAATCACTTTTAAGTTTATTAACGGAATCTCGACTAATTTTGAGAAATACAAATGTTCAACAGGTAAAAATAAAAATAAAACTTTTTGTATTTTAAACATTCTATTCTTTTAATTGTTTTTTATTTTTACCTGTTGATGAGAAAAAGAAATAAAATGGATCTTGGTAATGAAGAAAATATAATAAAATGAAACATATAATAAAAAAATAATTATCAGTTATAGATATTATAGTTTAAATTGGACTCAATATTTAAAATATTATATTATTTTTTAAAGTTACGAGCCCCTTTTCACATCATATTATTATGGACATACATTGGTGATGAAAGCTTCTACTTGATGACAATTTTCTCTGGTCAACCGAAAGATAAAATTTATGAAGAAAACTTTTACAACCTACATTTGAGAAATTGTATAATTTTATTGAAAAACCATTTCGTGAAAGTGAAATCAATAAAACATACCTTGAATGTACGTATGTATTATATATTCACATGATATAATTATTTTAATCTCTGTTGCACAGTAGTTATCGAACTTAGGGCCTCCATAAGGTTTCGGGTTCGATGTGCGAATGGCCAATAATTTTAAATCATTTTGTTACTCTAGGCTCACACCTGGTTAGTATTAAGAGTATCTGATGAAGTGCCCTATGAACCATTAGGTTTAGATAATGGATAAGTAAATATGTATTTAAAATATACGCTGATTCTTTCTAAATTACTCATTTGCTTTAAAAAAAAGAAGAATATTTCATTAGACGATTAAAAAAATATATAAGGCAGTGCAATTTATTCGGATAATATATCATTGACGTCTCACGTATGCCTTTAAGGTGAAAATTCGCACGATGTACGATTAAATTCGTTTGAAGGGTAATCTAGTCTCAATAATGAAGGTGAAAAATGATGTTTAAAAGAAATATAAGATCCTCGGATATGTAATTTTAAGTTTTTTTTATTATTCGTATGCACAAATCCTTCATTAATACAATTTGACTTCATCGCATTAATTACCTTTTTAAAAATTAGTTTACGTGGCAATAATAAATTTTAAAAGGCAACAGTGAAAGAGCGCAAACGCATTTAATAATTTGCGATAAACGAAACATATTTCTTAGTAACTCATGTGAATCATGTAGCTACATATTGTGAGTATTCATTAGTTCTAGGAAACAGCAACATAGTAATATGAGAGTGTGAAATGTCGTATTGTTTATTTATTATTAATATAAATATGATTCCGTTCACCCGTCGAAGCTCGCCTTGCATCTTGTTTTTTAGATCTCAAGGTTTATTTTGAATTATTTTTTTGCGTAGTTAAAATAAGAAATACATTAAATTTTATTTTCTAAGAGTGCATGTACTAAGTAAGACTCGTTCCTGTATCGAGTTTTTGATAAGTTTTAAAATCATTTGGTTGACAATAACAATGGTATCAATATAAAGTCAGGTTGTTACATTATTTTTTGACATCTCAGCATATATGAAAAAGAATGTGGGGTTTACGACCGTCATGGCCTAATACTAACTAACTAACTAACCATCACGCCGCTTCCCGGCAGGGGTAGGCAGAGAGAATAGAGCGCCACACCACTCTGTCCTTGCAAACATTCTTCGCCTCTTCCACGTTCATGCATCTCCTCATACATACCCGCCGATTGTTACGACTCCTAACCTGACCACTTTCAAGTATTTGGCATACCTGATCGTGCCATGTTTTTCTCGGTCTTCCTCTGCTTCTTTTCCCGCTAACATTCGCCTCATAAATTTGTTTTACCGTTCTTTCCTCACTCGTTCGTTCTACATGTCCAAACCATCTCAATACACCTTTCTTAATTTTATCGATAATGCTTATCTCAGCTTTGCATTCCTTCCTTATTTCACTATTCGCACATCTATCATACATCGTTTTGTTACACATTCTTCTGAGAGATCGCATTTCGACTGCATTCAGTCTACTTTCATCCTTCTTTTGCCAACTCCATGTTTCACTTCCATACATTAGAGTTGGAACCAGGACTCCGTTGTGCACTGCCAGTTTAGCTTCCGCTGATAGGTTTTTATTTGCCATAACTGATTTCAGTGCACCATTCACTTTGTTCCCAGCATTCACTCTCCTTTCTATGTCTTTATCAATCTTTCCATCCCTAGAAAGCATACTACCCAAATACACGAAATCATCTACCTGTTCCAAAATCTCTCCGTTTACCAATATTTCACATTCAGATCTGCATTCTTCTCTTTCAAAAACCATAATCTTGGATTTGCTAACATTCATCAATAGATCACATTCCTTGCACACATTATACACTTTTGTCACCAACGCCTGCAGGTCTAGCCTAATACAGTATAGGCTAACCAATAGACTGTCAATCAAGATTTTTGAACTAGTATTTGGACACACTGAAACTGTACGTCAAGTTATGATTTTTATAATATTTCTTCTTCCTTATACGCACTCAATGGTGCATAGGGCACTGCATTTTTTTTTCAATTTCAATTTCAATTTATTCAATAATTAATATATACATTACAAACAAACATTTAAGGCGTATACATTAAAAAAAAAAAAACAAATTAAAAATTACACAAGAAGACTCTTGTTAAATGTGTAGAAGAATCTCGCTTCGGAAAACTCCTTCGGACACATGGAACAGATCAATATCCAATGTGATATTGTTCAACATAGCGGTAGCTCTTCCTACAGGCATAACCATCGGCAGGTTGGTCCTGTGTATAGGAATCTGAAACAATCTATGCCGACGCTGTCTTAGGTAACTATCGGGAACATACAGACCAATGCTCTGGATAATTTCAGGATTATCGATCATACCGCGCAATCGATAATGCATCGTATGTAACCAGTATTATCCTGATCGTGAAATATAATACAGGAAGGAAATATGATCAGTCCTATCAAGTTACCTTAGCTTCAGTTACCAGTCAAGAGTGATAAATATTTGAGTGAAAATGATTTATTTTTACCCCCCTCTGAATCGAACCCGAGACCTCCAGAACGATTGATAAACGTGCTGGCCGCTACACTACGGAGGTAGACTATTTAAGATATTTTGTTGTTATTATGAAATTAATAATACGAAAAGAAAAAAAACTTTCATATTTTGAATCAACAGAAATTCAGAAATATTTTGATAAAAAACGCATAATAAACAATTCGACAATGACTAATGCCTCTTCTCCTATTTTTTATGTTACTACTGATTTTTTTTTAATACTTTCTACGAACATAAAGACTTTCATACACAGTTTACAGTTCTTGATAAAGACAATAGATTTTAAGAAATAGTGTTATGTACCAAGTAAAATAAAAATAAATACATGTTTTAGATTGATATTAAGTAAAAGTAATAAATACATATTAACGTCAGAAAATTATCTAAAAAAAATTGGTTATTTTATTTCATTCAAGATAGTGTAAACGTACTTATTTCTAAATTAATGAAAACGGTCTCCATTCATTTGTGTATAATATTAATCTAACCACTTAAATTAAAGTGACATTTATAATTGAACACTGTACTTCAAAAACGTTATAAGTTACAAATGTTCACGAAAATAAGTTACGTTTATGTACATATACATATTTATAAATATTTTTGCGATACTAACTTTTTTTGTTAGAAGCTCAAAATAAAATGTTTTATAAGGGGCCATTTTGTTTTTTATTTGATTAATTTAACACTTTTAATTTTCTCGTAATTGAGATACCCGTATAAATTTATCAATGCTTCTATTCTAATGAAAAAAAATCATATAAATCCGGTAATATTTTTGTTTCTTATTACTTAAGTGTTTTAAATACATCGTGGTTTTTATTACTAAAATTTTATAATTGATACTATATGATATAAATGAAATTTTTGTTTTTTTTTTTCTTAAAATATGTGGTTAGAATAAAAAAATTCCTACAAAACTACATTGACAGCAGATACATTTTCACTCTCTTGTAATATTTTTATTTTATTTATTTATTTAAAAACATATTACATACATAAATCAAATATACATATAATATTCCCGATGAGTAATTTCTATTCCTCATTTTGGGACATAGAATTAAGGTTAACAAGACTGGAACACAAATAATAAAGTACCAAAAAAGATTTTTTACTTAAATAACCAAAACTAATACTAATACATGGCAAAATATAAAAATAAATAGGTATATTTAATAGGCACAAGAAGCCTATTTAAAATAAGTAAATGAGAAAACATAAGGTAAGAAGCATATTTAAAATAAACAAATGAGAAAATATAAAAAATGAGAGAATATAACAAACAAAAGGTAAAAACAAAATTAGAAAATATGACTAATCACTACATATAAATCTTTCCAAAAAGTACCTTCTCAGATCATTTATTTTGGATCCCCGAATGGGTTTTATTTTATATATGTCAGGCAGCTGGTTAATTTGGTAATA
The DNA here is from genome assembly GCF_059751285.1 of Brachycentrus maculatus. Classification (NCBI taxonomy): domain Eukaryota; kingdom Metazoa; phylum Arthropoda; class Insecta; order Trichoptera; family Brachycentridae; genus Brachycentrus; species Brachycentrus maculatus. The sequence goes on from NW_028280777.1 coordinate 54,317, forward strand.
TTACACTTGGTAGACTTGTATCGTTTTTAAAATACACAATTCAATTGCATTAAGTACTTGGTACCACATGCTGTACCAGGGAGTTTTAATTACTCTGGTATCCAATAGAGAGAACAGTGTTCGCTTTATATTATGGGCCGCACTAGTGTTTATCTTGCATTCATCTCTATCGCACGTATGAGACACAAAGGACAAACGTTCATAGCAAGCGGTTCTGACGAGATACGAGTTTAGCCGTCTGTTTTCAGTACTATTCAAACATTTATTCTACTTTTCCTCTGGTCTGTTCAACAGCTCGTCGTTTTCAAAACAAAATACAGTGAGTTATTCCAAATTGTGAAGTTCCGAAATGTTCCCACGTTGATTTTTTTCGCTCCTAAAAATGGTGCAGTATCCGAAAATACTCATTTTGCTCGGTGTTTTTTGTGCTGTGGAAAGTTCTAACAATGGAATTAATTTAGATGATTTCTATTTGGTGTCCGATCAACAAAATACCTTCAATAATATCATCGTCCAACCGAAAACTTTATCGAATGATAATTTTAAATATAACAGAAGAAATAAAAGAGCTATTAACGATTCAGAATCAGATATCGAAAATAATCTAGAAAAGCTCGTTTTCGCACAAAATGCTGTCACTATCGAAATTGAAGACTGGATTATTTTGCTGGAAGAAAATAAACATTTTTCTTTCGGCAACAAATTTGCGGAAACTTGGGTAACTGATAACAAAGAAAAAAAAGTACCGGAACTGAAAGAACAAGCCACAAGTTGCCGATTTTATACGGGTTATATTTTTAACGAGCCCGAGTCAAAGGCAGCCGTGACGATATGCAATCTGAGCTTCTATTACGGCTTTTTCACAGCGGCTGGAAAGTCTTATTTCATCGAACCAACTGCTTATCCAACTGACGGACATATTGTCTATAAAGCCAAATTGCCAAGTGTAGAAGGATTCAAAGACCCGAGGGGGGTGAAATACGACCCAGACGCTAATGACTCAATATCTGAGAGTGGCTCGGATTCAAATCTCTCTCGCCCCGATGGAAAAATCCCCAGAGAGAATTCACGGAGTGGAACCGGAAATTGGCAGGGAAAAGATAAAAGAAAAGTCCCATTAGGCGTGGAGGAAAAGAGAAAAGTAAATAAGAGGAAACGGTGCACGCACTGCGAGAAGGAGGCAGTGTTTAATCTTACCGGAGACACCATCCTGGATGACGTGAATTTTAATTTTACGGATGAGGACGTGGAAGGAACGACCAAGAAGGTGGATAAAAGTGTCGTCGAGAATAATAGTTACGATGATTATGATTATTCTGAACCGCGGGTTAGCGAGCATTGGAGTAGGAAGGATGATGGAGATGAACTTGGATACTTCGCAGACCTTACTTGGGAGACCAGACCATACCCAGGTGGAAATATTTCATTAATTGTACTTAGTGGTAAAATCTATCCATTTTTAATTTAAGTATTACTTAGTAAATACCACTATTTCTTAAAATCTATTGTGACACGTGTTTCACCGTTTTCATGCGGTATTTGAAAATGATGTATAATGTATCGAAGCATGTGTCACAATAGATTTTAAGAAAAAGTGGTATTTACTAAGTAAATCTTAAATTAAAAACATAATTAATTAAATTTCATAATATGGAACAAATAAACACAAAACATTTTGATTAAGTTTAAAAGTTTTCTATTTGGGTATATTGTATAAGAATGCTTTACAATTATCTTTGAAAAATTGAAAAAACAGACCCAACCTTATTATGTGATCGAAAAATATATTGTGTTGTGACTCGTCTTTGTTCTGTTATTGTGACGTAATGTTTCGCAATTTTCAACAACGCGTGTATTTGACATTTTTAGAGAATGAAACAATGTTTTCTTATATAACATAGGTAATGATTCGAAAAAAGACAATAAATGTAATTTAATCATTTTCAATGGATTCCTCAATAACTTTAATTAAAAGAAATTTTATTTCGCAAAGCCATATGTTAGTCTAACCGACGATTCTTCAAGAAATTGCAGCAAAGATATTAGATATAATATCTGTACTGCAATTAAATAAAAAGCATAAATCTTTATTTTTTGTACATTAAAAGGATCGTCAAGTTTATGGTAAAGTAAAATAATACTCTCCTTATCATTCATCGATCACTTTATATAATAACACTGAAAAACGATACTTCATGATTACTGGTTTGGGAACGACCATTCCATCATCAGGTCAAATGTAGACAAAAGTGAAATTTCTACGCAAAGATATAGTTTAATTTTTTTTTATAAATATCAACTTATTTCGTTAAATGTAGGGATATGAGTTGCGTTTATATATATTTCTAGACAATTTAGGTTCATATCAGACAATTAATAGATGAATAATGATATTAATTTGATAATATGTAGTAGAATGCATGGGTGACAATTCGCTCACTCCTTTCAAGAACGTCATAAATTAAAAATCGTCAATTTTCAGTTGTGCATGTTTTCGGAATGCCCAGAAAATGTACTATATCCCAGCAAAAAGGCATATTTTAACTAAATATTAACCCGCTACAGGGCAAAAAGTATTGTTTTTGCATTTTGAAGAAAAGGTATGGTTTTATTATTTTTTGAGATATACTAAATATTTTTTAAATTGAGAAAAAACCTAAAAAGATCTGTTGCACAGTAAAATGTTCAATAAGTGGCTTGATATTTATGTTTAATACATTGTGTTAAATATTTTTAAACTTTAAGAAAGTTCTCCTGAAAAATCAATTTTTTCGATTTATGACGTTCTTGAAAGGAGTGAGAAAATGGTCGTATTTTCATTTAGTATGTACTTTTTGGCAAGAGAAAACATGTTTAAACAGAGTTAATGTATGTACACAAGGATCTTTTAGAGGGTTACATTTTATTTTGCTTTATGTCATTTATTTTGAAATATTTAAATTATTATTTAACCCTGAACAGAACCCGTGATTGAAAAATGGTTGGAAATAGCTCTTGCCGTGGATTATACTGTCATTGATTTCCATGGAAAAGACAGGATAAGACAATACATCATGGCGTTACTTAATATCGTAAGTATAAAGTTTTTATTTTAACTTAGAACATAATATCAAATGAATATATACTTACATTTTTTATATCTAAACATAAATGAAGAAGAATTTGGAAGTCTGAGTATTAACAGGGCTTGTAACTTGTCATAGGCTGGTTAAGTGAACACTTTGCACACGTGCAACATTAACCATTCTACCCATGATTGACAACCACACTACTATTTTTTTTAAACTTCTAGATATTATATTGATCAATCTCATGACACAGTACATATAAGTTCACAACAGCCATATATGTTGGATCGAGGAAAGCTTTTATTAAGCAGAGACTTTATTTGTCTGAATCCTGGATAATATTCATATATGTACTTAAGACTCGCATAAAAACTTGATTTAATTTTTTATGCAGCTTATAATTTGACTAGTTATTTGTTGTTAATATATACTTCTTTATTTTAATTTGCATAATTTAATATATACGAATTACTTTTCAACAAGGTGAGCGCTATTTATAAGGACCCTTCTTTGGATGCGAACCTTAACCTTGTCTTGGCTCGACTGATATTTTACGATGATAAGAAGGACTCTATGATTGAGGAAGGAAATGCCAAGAAATCATTGGAAGACGTCAATAGATGGAATTATCGGCTAATTGGAAAACTCAGCTATGGTAATTATTAATTTGATAATTCTTATGAATTTAAAAAAAAAAACAAATTTATAATTTATTTATAGGTTTGGCATATTAATTTGTGTTTTAAATGTTAAATCAAACACTGATTTTTTGAGTTTTTGAGATTTTATGAGAAAAAACACATGAAAATCAATTTTGTGACAGTTGATTCGCTTAGTTATGGCATTTCATTCGTTTGAAAATGCCATAACTAGGTGAAACAATCTTCACAAAATTGACTTTTATCGGTTTTTTAACAATAAAATATATTTTTTAAAACCTTATTCGCATCCCAATGGTGCATAGGGCACTGTTTCATATAGACGCGTGTTATTTTGATCGTTTACACATGAAGGAAAGGTGATCAGCCCTCCGCTTCAGGTACCAGTCTAGGGTAATATTGAATTCATATTACAGTAAAAAAAATCACTTATATTTATTTGGCCCCCCCTGGGAATCGAACCCGGGAACTCCGGAACGGTAGCTGAGCTTGCTAACGAATACACTACGGAGGCGGACAAAATACAATTTAGTGGACTAAAAAATATCAGTGTTTGATTCAATATTTAAAACATAAATATTTATTGTTTCAGAATTATGTTGGAAGCTTGTATCAGTAGGATTCAACTTACTGCCTCAAGCTATCGCAGTGAGAGATTTTGCGTTTTGCACTATAAAAATCTCACCAAATGTAAAATTATCAATACGAGTATATCTCGTTACTATAGACATCTATTGGTGAGATGAAAAAAGCATCTTTTCATCTCACCAATAGATGTCTCTAGTGAAGTTATAGTGATTCAAGAACAATCTTTCGAAATTGGTTCTCGTAACGATGTTATACTATTTGTTACGTATTATGAAAAATTCCTCGTGGGTGACTCTCATGATTATTTGCTGTCCCCATCTAGTACGAGTATTATAAACTGGCGTTTAAATTTGACCTTAAAACCGAAAGCCTTTAAGAAGAAAAAATACCTAAGACTGGTTTTCACTCCCTTGTATCCTTTCCTCATTCAGTTGTAATAGTAATAATAATAATAATATAATAATAATAATAATAATAAAACCCTTATCCTTTCCTCATTCAGTTGTAATAATAATAATAATAATAATATAATAATAATAATAATAAAAAAATAATAAAACCCTTATCCGCACCCCAATGGTGCATAGGGCACTGTGTCATATTAACGCAGTGTTATCTTGATCGTTTACACATGAAGGAAAGGTGTTCAGCCCTCCGCTTTAGGTACCAGTCCATGGTAATATTGAATAAATATTACAGTGAAAAAATCACTTATATTTATTTTACCCCCCTTGGGAATCGAACCCGGGACCTCCAGAACGGTAGCCGAGCATGCTGACCATTACACTACGGAGGCGGACATTCCTTATTCAGTTAAATCAAGGAAAACATATTCGAGTTAATCAACGGACAAATTACCAAAAACATACTACAAAACACCCATAGAACCATAAGATTTAAACGCAGAATCTGGTGGGAGGCTAGACAAAATTATATTGTTTTATATATAGGGGGTCAAAATTAATCATATGAATAACTTTCTTTCTAAAAAAAATTATAATTTTGAGCAATGGAAATCTTCATTTAGATCTTCACAATTTTTTATCGTTTAGTGGAAAATATGATATCCGTCATGGGCTGCCGCCAGTGTTGATACACATTTATGTCCGTTTTATCAATCTGTTTGTATACTGCAGCTGTTTAATTTATGTCCGTTTTATCAATCTGTTTGTATACTGCAGCTGTTTAATTTACAAATCTCAAATATGACTGACGTACGACACAATTTGTAAAAGTTATAACATATTCCGATAAGGTGATTAATTTTGTGCCACCCTATGCATTAGTTAAAAACATAACAAGGCAGGGGTTAAAACCCATGGTTTTATATAATTTTTTAGACAAAAACGATTTAATATTAATGTCAGTCTGATGACATGTGTAACAATGAAACTCGTTCAGTGGTCAAAACTATAAAGTTATTGTGTTATCCATCAAGAAATGTATGAAACTTAAATCGTAAATATATGTAAGATAAAAAACAGATTTTAAAATTGTCATTTAGATGAAAACCCTCATGATGTAGCAGTCTGGTTGACAAGAGAATACCTCGGAGGTCCGTCAGGATATGCTCCTGTTGCTGGAGCCTGCGATAGAGCCCGAAGCACAGCGCTCAATAAGGACGAAGGACTCGCCAGTGCTTTCATCATTGCTCATGAGATGGCACACATGTATGAAATAGTGTTTTTTAAGTTTCTAATTTTATTACTATTCATTTTGATTCACCACCCCATTTCTTTAAATTTTCTAATCTAATAAATATATCATTTGTAAGTAAAAGTTTACGGTAAAAGAAACTTTGCTGACAATACTATGTAGTTCAACGATTTTTCAGAGTACGGCACTATTAGAGCAACGGTCTTTGCACACACTGATTTTCATAAAAACTTTTGCGATTTTAAGTTTAATTCACGATTTTTTATTAATATTACATTTAAAATGATACTAAAGAAGAGGCAGATATAATAGAGAATAACCCCTTCAAAATTTTATGGTGAAAGTTCACTTTGAATTATCAACTCTCGAGATCAATAAAGTAGTATAATTTAATTGGAATTAATGAATCAGAAGTACAGAATTGTTTACATGAAATTAATTCCATTTCATTACTTCATAGAAGCCGGAAAGTTGAAAATTCAACGATATAAATATTTGCTTTTAATTTTCAATTTCTTATTTATTAAAATAATAATTTTGTTTGCTTCTATAATATGTTCTAGCATTCGTTCCTTCTCTATTTCCTTTCCCACATAAAATTATGTATTTCACGTTTGTCATCACAATCCCCTCAAATATATTCCATTCCTCAATCGAAAAATCTGGAGTACATGAATGATACCACCTCACGTTCACACAATGAATGATCAAAATAGCCTTGTATCAATTTAATGCAGTGCCCTATGCACCATTTAGGTGGAGATTTCGGTCTAAGAAAAGGAACACTCGTGATTTAAATTCTTGTATTTTTAGAATTTTTCATTGTTTTTTTCAATATATGTTATTAAAGTTGTAAATAATTATTTTCATTTTAATATAAGTATGTTTAAATATCAAAAATAAATAAATATATTTTTCACTTTTTAAATCATGGAAACAGTTTGACATCGGAAGTAACAATATCTAAACCACGTGTTCAGAAGCTTAGCCACGCATTTATATTAAAATTTATTATTATTCTTAAGTTGCATGTTCGACCTCACAAAAAAGTTACATGTTACGTATTAAAAATGAAAAATTAATACGTTTTATAATAATATAAGGAAAAAAATTGTATGTACTTAAATAATAAGTTAACTGAGTAAAAATATCCAAAGTGTAAAATCTTTTCGCTTAATTCAAGCTCAATATAATCCTGTGCTTAAAAATCAGAGCACAGAAAATACCACGTTTCACGTTATCACCCTTAAATTGTAGCAATGAATATTCATGAACGGCCACAGCAGAGAAGATAAATATTTATTCCTGGAGTTTTAGTGGACAAGACAATTATTTCGCTAATTGCAGATTAACTTAATTGTGAGGGCTTGATTAAGGTCCGTCTCCTTGTTTAGCTATCAGAAAGTTTTACTGGAGACGTAGTAATCAAAGCTTAACACTTGGTTTCCCAATTTTTTAAAACACTTATCCAATAAAATTTTTACTTATAAGAAAAAATGCAAATTTTAACAAAAATATTAATTGCTCTAAATTTACCATGACGATACAAATGTATGTAAACAATATTCATTCAAGTTCTTCAGAAATATTTTACATGTGCTTTCATGGATCGGAAACCATATTTGAAAAATATTTAAACGCTAGTCAAAGCAAATTTAATTATTAATTTAGGAAAAAAATGTTTAGTATCACTAACCTGAGTAAGATAGCCTTTAATCGATGTCAGAAAATTTTAATAGCGGCAAGTGGCAGTTGAAATTATGAGAAAAAAATGTTCATACTATAAAGATTTTGTTTTTATTAGAAAACAAAAAAATTTTGACATTTGAACATTTGAAAAAAAATTGTGAGTACCTATTTGTTTTTGAAATTTTGTAGTAAAAGTAAATATATTTAAAAAATAAATAGTTTGATTTAGTGATAAACGTGATTGTGAGAATTATTTCCTGTACTTTTCCTGTAACCGAAAATCGATGTTTATTTATGGATTTGGCGTTTAATTTGTAGAACTCCATTTAAATTTATTTATTAATTTTTAAATCAAACACAGATTTTTGGTTTTACTAAGTTAGTTGACTCAAAAAATCTTTGTTTGATTTAAATATTAATACGTAAATCGATGTTTGGTCATTTAGGGTTGGCGGTGAAAAGCCGACTCGACTAAAAATTCGGCTTTTCGCCGAAAATCGGTAGTTAATGTGTTCAGTTATGAGTAGAATTATTATTGTTAAATTTCTTATTTATTTTATTTGTTTGTTTTCTTGAACAGTTTGGGATTGACCCACGATGGTGACTTGAAGGCGGGCAATAAGTGTGACGATGAAGTAACGAGGGGAACGATTATGGCACCAACGGTCACTGCTAACTTCCATAGATTTGCCTGGTCATCATGTTCCAAAGAAGAATTCCATAGAAACCTCAAGTAAGTTTATTTGTTTGTTTTTTTTTATGAGTAATGTTTTTTTTTTAAATATACAATAAAACATATTATAAGGCTCTGAGTATATTTTTAGTAATATTTTATTTTAATACTTTATTTTTATATAATAAATATTCTTTGAGTGCATTGCCTGATTGATAAGGATGATCCCTGTACTAAATGAGACAAAATTACATTTTTTAAATACAAGTAAATATTTTATAGGAAAACCGTTGAATATATAGAAATATGAAAATAAAATTCAACAAAAAAGAGAGATATTATTAAATAAAGATTAACAACAAATTTAGAAAAAAAAACTTATAATACAATAATTGTAATTAAAATTCCAATTTATTTAGGAAAAACTGACCACGTTTTACTCGTATACGTATACTAGCTAGTTTTTAATTTTTTCTCGAGTTTTTTTATATGTTTATTTGTTATATTACATGTCTACTTTAAATCTTAAAATCGGAATAAAATGATTTAAATTTTTATCAAAAAAGCCTTAAAGTGATCACGTTTCAACACGTTTAGGGTTAAGTGATCACTTTATACACGTACAACATGCCATATAGACATCAATGTAAATTTAGAAATACATGTTATGTCCTGTGTCCAAAAAATACTTACAACATTAGAGTAGGATGGTAAACATATCAGATTTCATTAATTTATCTGAACTTACAGTAAATGGTCGTGTCTACTGAATGCGCCTGGAAAAAACCATACAATTCTGCAGCCTGGAACTACACACACATTTTCAATGGACGAACAATGCCGCATGGAATACGGCGATGGGTAACATATTGACCTTTTTCTCCTATCGAAGTATGGTTTGAGAGCTAGGTATCCAAATCACATTCTCAAAAGGTCAGGCATGATAATTTACGTATTCTACATTGACCATTTTGTGGGCACAAGGTTTATAGACGTCGTTGTCACGTTCATACAATAATTCTTAATGTCTCCACACGTGGCCATCACATTGAAACAATATGCCACAATACTTATAAATGTCCTTTCCTAGTTGATATAACATAACATAACATAAAGTCTTTAGATGATAAATAGTCGATACAGCTTTACAAAACTTTTTTTGTCATTTCAACATAGATGAAGAAGAATAAGGAAGTCTGGGCATATACAGGGCTATATCACAGGCTGGTTAAGTGATCACTTTATACACGTGCAACATTCACCAATTCTACCCATGGTCGACAACCACACTACTCATTTTTTGGAACTCCTATTCAATATATTGATCAATCTCGTGACACACTACATATGAGTTCACAACCGCCATCTTTGTTGGAATGAAGAAATCAGGTTACGAGTCGGAATAATCACCGCGTATGTACGAGGAGATGCATGAATGTGGAAGACGCGAAGGTTGTTAGCAAAGATATATTGTTTTAGCGTTCTGTTCTCTCTGTCTACCCTTGTAGCGAAGCTAGTTAAAATCAGTGTTTAAAAAAGTGAAATGAATTTACTCTGAAGTCGAAAGATATACGAGAGTCTTTTTTCCATAAGGGAGTTATTTAAACGAATAAAATCAAAAATTATTTACAATTATATAATTTATAGAGTTTAGGGGGTGGTCGTCTCTTAGTCTTACATTCCGTCTCGTCATCTTCGCAAACAAAACTTTCAAATGTAATAATTTCACAAATTAATTAATCCTCTAAATGATCTCGCGGAAAATTTTAATCCCTGATAAAATAATCTTAAATAAGAGGATTAAGGGCTTTTAACCGGTTTATCGGGGAAATAGGCTGAATTTTATTCCTTAGAAAAACCGAGTTACGCTGTAATCTTGTATAATCGCCCAATTTATCCGTGTGATTTAAACTGTATACTAGCCGCAAGAATTTTATTTTATTTCACGAAATGTTCTTGCATTTAATTAATTAAGTTTTCAGAAGATACGAAATGTTCATATATTTAATTAAATAAGTTTTTTTCTGTACGAAATGTCCAAGCATTGAATTAAATTAGTTTTTCGACGAAACGAAATGTTCATACATTTAATTAAATTAGTTTTTCGACGAAACGAAATGTTCATACATTGAATCAAATTAGTTTTTCGACGAAACGAAATGTTCATACATTTAATTAAATTAGTTTTTCGACGAAACGAAATGTTCATACATTGAATCAAATTAGTTTTTCGACGAAACGAAATGTTCATACATTTAATTAAATTAGTTTTTCGACGAAACGAAATGTTCATACATTTAATTAAATTAGTTTTTCGACGAAACGAAATGTTCATACATTTAATTAAATTAGTTTTTCGACGAAACGAAATGTTCATACATTTAATTAAATTAGTTTTTCGACGAAACGAAATGTTCATACATTTAATTAAATTAGTTTTCCCACGATACAAAATGTTCATACATTTAATTAAATAAGCTTTTTCGATACGAAATGTCCATACACTTAATTGATTAAGTTTTTTCGATACAAAATGTTAATACTTTTAATTAAATAAGTATTTTTGACGTAACGAATATTCATATATTAAATTAAATAAGTTTGTTAGCGGTACGAAATGTTCAAACATTTAATAAGATAAGTTTTTTCGATGCAAAATTTTTATTCGTCGATATGTATTTCGGTTGTATGTCCACCATAAAATAAAACATTTCAAGATAGGTGAACAGTTATTTCAGAAGTGACTTTTTTACAAACTTTATTACACATCTTTTGCATTATCCAACATAATATAAATACAAATACAGAAAATATATATAAAATCTAAATACAAAAAAGATCCCACAAAGGCATGGCCTGTGTGTGGGTATACATTATATTAAGGTCATAGTAAAGAGCACTCGCAAGAATACAGTAGATATTATAAGAAGTAGAACTAGAATAAAAGTGTTAATATAAAATACAAAAAATAAAAAATACTTGACTAACAGAAAACAAAAAAAAAATATTTAAAACAAAAAAATAGAATTAAAAACTTAAAAAATAAAAAAAAGGATGAAAAAGTTAAAAGTTATGTAAAATGTAAAAAGTTAGCAAGCATGTAACCACATGAGTGATACGTCTACAAGAAAATTTAATGCAAAATTGGTTTTCAGATTTTTCGTTGTTGTTTGTGATAGGGAAAAATAATGTAAGGCAATGAGAGCTAAATATGACTACTACTACCATCACGCCGTTTCCCCGCAGGGGTAGGCAGAGAGGATGGAACGCCACACTCTTCTGCCCTGACATACACTCCTCGCCTCCTTCACATCCATATATCTAGTCATACACGCCCTTCCGATTACGCAGACTTTTGACACCGCCAGATTTTAGGTTCTGATTGATCTGATCGTGCCAAGTCTTTTTCCGTCGTCCTCGTTCTGTTTTTCCTCTCACATTCGTCACATGTATTTTTTATTATCATATTGTTTATAAAAACAAAAGTGATGTTTCTTTTAAAGAAAAGTTTCCGGGCATTTGTCCGCGGGTATAAAATTGGCGAACCCTGAATTGGCGTTGGAGTATGTAGTCGTGTACTTATTAAATATTTATATATTTAAATCAAAACATATCTCAAATTAAGATTTCCCCTCGGGTCTGCTTAGTGCTGCCAGATCAAAAGAAATCTTAACGTTTCTTAGATTATTTTTTCAAAACAGTAATTTTTACGTTTCAGATACAGCCTGTGTCAGAAGTTTGAGCATATAGAGCCATGCACTCATCTGTGGTGTGGACACAAGAACTCTTCTCTGTACTGTATCACCAAGAAGGGGCCTCCCGTTGAGGGTACGCAGTGTGGGTTCGATAAGGTATGTTACAACACTAGTGCCAATTTTATAAAATTAATTTACTTTGTTTTCACCACTTTTTTTTATTTATATAATTTAACCCACCGGTTTCGACAATACTTTGTCATCATCAGGGTTTATTTTAAATCAAAAACATTAAAATACTCTCACCAAAAACTTCCATACACTCCATAAAAAAATATATATTATAATTTTTTTTATGGAGTGTGTGGAAGTTTCTGCTGAGAGTATTTTAATGTTTTTGATATTTTTGATTTAAAATAAACCCTGATAATGACAAGGTATTGTCAAAACCGGTAGGTTAAATTTAATTAGTAAAAAAAGTGGTGAAAACAAAGTTAATTAATTTTATAAAATTTATAAAATGTGCCAAAAAGTATCTGCGGAAAACACTCAAGAAACTAGTGCTAATTACTTAATTGATTTACGAAATAGATCAAATAAAGAAATTTCATACTAGCCAAACTCAACATCGTAGTTGGCATAGTAAATATGATGTCAAGCGTCACTCGACATAGGAGTGGTAACGGGTAAATTAATACTCTCCACATTTGGTGTTTTTCGTTTTATTACATCTGTATTTTGGAATTTATATATTTTTTTGTTGCAGTGCATTTTTTAAACATCCCCTTTAAATGGGATCACCTAGTAAATACACATACATACATATATACATAATAATAAATAAATTGTACTCTTATTTTAACATATTTAATTTACTATCCAATCCGGCAAATTTAACAACACTTTTTTTACTATTCTTTCCATACATTTGAATGATCAAATACGTCAAATTTGTAAATTAACACGTTTGGGTGATCTAAGATTATTTAAATTTAAATTTTATTTACGGCTAATGCCTTTAATAGTCCTAGCTTGGCTATCGTACTGGAGGTCCGGGGTTCGATTCCCAGGGTATAAATAAATATAAGTGATTTTTCACTAAAATATTTATTCAATATTACCCTTTTTAATTTTCACAAAATTTACTATCGTTTAAAAATTATAATCACTTACAATTTAATATCTCAGGCTGGCACTTTAAGCGTAAGACGTATCAGCAGAAAGAAAGTATATTTTACATCAGTTTGAATTTTTCCATTATGATCCGATATCAATTTTTTGTTCGTATTTCATATTGATATTTCTTTCAGTGGTGTGTGGACGGATATTGTCAGCACGTGGATGGGCGGCTGTCGGGCGGGGAGGGCGGCGAGGGGGGCACCAGGCAGCCCAGGGCGGGGGGCTGGGGCAACTGGACCGAGTGGGGCGCCTGCTCGCGCCCTTGCGGGTACGGGGTCCGCATCAGGACAAGGCGCTGTGACAACCCACCGTTAGTTTGCTTTTTACATTATATTTGTTCGGGGTAGGTAATATTTTGGTATAGGTATGGTTTTCTTTGAAAGTACTCGAGGGAGTTTGAAGTAAATATTATAATTATTTTTCAAATTATTTTTAAACCAGTGTTTACGGGAATTTTATACGGGTGTAAAGTGATTACTTAAACCAGCCTATGACGGTCATGTTTCAGACTGCCACATTCTTCTTCATCTATGTTAATATGTCAAAAATAGTTTTACTTGGTGAATACTGTTATTTCTCAAAAATTTTTATGACGCGCATCATGCGGAAAGCATTAAAACACATGGCACAATCGATTTGAAGAAATAGTCGTTCTTAACAAGTAAATTTTATTAATTGTTTCGGCAGTCACTTTGTGGTAAAATCAATCTATTTTTAATTAATGTTTTACTTATTAAATACTACTGTTTCTTAAAATCTACTGTGACACGTGTTTCTATGCATTCCGCATCATTTTCAAACACCGTACAGTGTTTGAAAATGATGCCGAATGCATGGAAACACGAGTCACGGTAGATTTTAAGAAATATTGGTATTTACTTAGTAAAACATTGATTAAAAATGTAAATTGTAATTAAAATGGTTAAATTTTGATTCACACTCATGAAATTTTACGATATATCATGGATTGAAAAGTAAAGCATACATATATATCTGTCTCTAATCTGGTGTAAGTGTGAACTATCACTTTTACTGTTTAATATAATTCCGAAGTTGTAATAGTTAGAAGTGGACTTAATATTACTTTAATGTTACATCCGAAGGCTTAAGCTCTGAAAGTTGTACACAATAGAGATTATGGGCTTCACGCTCCACCAACTTTCATGTTTGATGTAGGTATGTGCGATCCACGAGACGAGGGGTAGTCGCCCCAAGTTTGCACATTCGAAGCGGAAAACGTATTTCATATTACGTACCGCTAAAGAAAGCTTAATCGAGCAGAATAACAAAGCTTTATTCTTTACAAAAAAATATTATTTGTAGATTTGGTGTTTAATTTGTAGAACTCCATTTTAATTTATATTTTAAATGTTAAATCAAACACAGGTTTTTTGAGTCTACTAAGTTGAATTTTGCTGTTAAAAAAACACATAAAAATCAATTTAATTCAAAATTAATTTTTGTGTCTTTTTTTAACAATAAAATACAACTAGAAAGACTTAAAAAATCATTGTTTGATGGATTAGATCAGCTTATTTAACACTTTTTTGTTTGTATACAAGATCCGAACAGGATATTTAAAATACTGAGAAACGCATGAAAACCTGGTTTACAATTTTTGTGCAGCTTATAATTTGATCGGTTATTTTATTCTTTGCGTGTGTTTATATACTTGTTCCTAATTTTTTTATACACTTAAAGTTAGTATATTACTAAATTGTAAAATTATATTACTGAATTATTACATATGTGTATAAACGTAACGTAGACTTTAATTTCGGTAAAAACCAATCCTTTATTATTTTATTTTGTGTTCTATGCATAAATTTACAACCGCGTACATAAATTTTTTAAACCCATGAAATACTGGGAAAAATTAATACCAAACTAAGTTTAATTTTAATATACAATTCTTCCTAGGATCAGTCTGAGAGAAAGTTGTAATAGGGTTATCTGGATACGATTAAAAAAGAAAAATGGCCCAAGCGACAAGGGAATCCGTTAAATTAAAGACCATTTCGTATTCCTCTCTCGTGTCGCTTGCGTCAATAGGGGTTTGAAAACATTCTCTAATATTTACTTACGCAACATTTAATAAACGTAAATTGAAATCCTTCCCTCCTTTTAAATGGAGCTTAAATTCTCGTCCAAAAGTAAGTTGGAATCATATTTCGTAACTCACGAGCATAACAATCGTAAATAATAACCAACTTTAATAAAACGTGGAATTGGAATCCAACATTGGATACTTCCAAAAATATATTTATTTAAATATTTTTTTGTGAGTTTAATATAAGGGTGAAGAGGTACCATCTGAACGATAGTTAATGCAAATTGTATTTGTATTGCTAAAATGTAGTCGGGTATCTTTTATAAATTGGTATGTGATGTGTGTTCATGCATATATTTATGGTTATTAATATGAAATAGGATTTATGATTTTATTGAATCTATTTATTTTGGTAACAGTAATATTGCCTCCATTTTCGTCTTGTTCATATTTGGTATATACAATAAGTTCTAAAAATACATCTATGAATTTTGTGAAATCATCTTTGTTATAAAAAAAATGTACTACCACATGATGTTAGAATTTTGACTGTTTTAAACAAATGTTATAATTAAAATTATCTTACATTACAATTATGGGTATCTAGGACAAAAGGAATACCAATTCAATAAATTAACGTGCATATTTTTTTTGTTTCTAACATCCAAGTACCTCCAAGTATATATTAGCAATATCCAAGTGACATCAGCATGTATGATTTTCTGAATGCAACCTTGAGCATCCTAGCTATTACTGCTATTATCATTTGCGTAGATCATCTGTATCCCTTCAAATATATATGCTAATGCCCTATACATCATTTGAGTGCGGAGAGGGGTCATTGGAAATAAATAATATCTTTTTTTTGTTTTACTATAAAACATAAATATTTTAAAATTATTTAAATTTAAAACACTAATATTTTAAAATTATTATTAATTTAGCTTAGAAATAAAACCACATTATTAAAATGGCAAAGTAAAATATTTGATGGTCTCCACTATTATCCTCAATAAAAAGTGACATTTATTTGAGGATTTCTCAATGCAATGAAAAATCGACTTATTTTTCACTTTCTTTCATTTTGGAATTAGCCGTCTTCGCACGACACTCGCACAGTTATAAATACCGAGTGAAAGCTCAACCAAGAAAGCTTTTAGAAAACTATTTCATGAAATATCCCTTATCTCTTTTTACACCCTTTTTCTACAATATTTCTCCTCGCTCTCAGAGGAATCAAATGCGACCGCGACGACTTTGTGAAAGTTTACGATATTGTCCGGTTGAAAGTTATATGTACTACTCACTTCTTTATTCCGGCAAAGAAATATTTTATGAGAACCGTTAAGGAGTGGAAAAAATACCTTTGTTGGTGTCGCAAAATCGAAGAATAAGGATATTTTAGTCTGCTTAAGGACGTTTATATATGGATGTAATATATGCCCTATTTTATCCACGTTACATATATGAAAATATATAAACCGTTTGGCGAAAACAATTGTCATAGGCGCCGTTGTTACCTAGGGCGTTCGTTTATGTATCGTATATGTATGTATTGAAATTTTATTTCAATTGGTTAAAATTTAATTTTAATTGGTTAGTGCCTACCTATTGGATGTATTGAAAGTATGAGTGCGTACTAACCAATTGGATGTATTGAAAGTGTGAGTAGGTACTTACTAATTGATATTTTGAATGTAAGAATAGGTACAAACTAACTGAATGTATTGACAGTATAGGTAGTCATTAACCAATTGGATGCACTGAAAGTACGAGTAGGTACTAACCAATTGGATGTATTGAAAGTTTGAATAGGTACTAACCAATTGGTTGTATTGAAAGTATGGGTAGGTGCTAACCAATTGAATCTGTTGATAGTATGAGAAGTTCTAGCTAATTTGATATTTTTAAAGTATCAGTAAGTACTAACCAATTGACGGATTGAATGTAACTATTGGGACATATTGAAAGTATGAGTAGATTCTAACCAATTGGATGTATTGAAAGTATGAGTGGGCTCTAACCAATTGGATGTATTGAAAGTATGAGTGGGCTCTAACCAATTGGATGTATTGAAAGTATGAGTGGGCTCTAATCACTTGGATGTATTGAAAGTATGAGTGGGCTCTAATCGATTGGATGTATTGAAAGTATGAGTAGGCACTAACCAATTGGATGTATTGAAAGTATGAGTGGGCTCTAATCACTTGGATGTATTGAAAGTATGAGTGAGCTCTAATCAATTGGATGTATTGAAAGTATGAGTGGGCTCTAACCAATTGGATGCATTGATAGTATGGGTAGGTACTAAGAAATTGTCTGTTTTTCAGGCCGGCTTGGGGTGGCGCAGATTGTATGGGACCTTCTGAAGAGAAGCGGGTGTGTCGCCAGAGCCGCAATTGCTGGCAGATGCCAACGTGGGACCCGCGAGCCGAGCGCTGCGCGACTCTGCCCTCCCAGGGCGGGAGCCACGACTGGTTGCCTTACGACACCGATGAAGGTACGTAATCATAGGATAATAATAATAATAATAATAATAAATTTGCATAACTTATACAGCGATAAATAAAAATCTATCAGCGGAAGCTAAACTGGCAGTGCACGACGGAGTCCTGGTTCCAACTCTAATGTATGGAAGTGAAACATGGAGTTGGCAAAAGAAGGATGATAGTAGACTGGACGCAGTCGAAATTCGATCCCTCAGAAGAATGTGCGACAAAACGATGTATGATAGATGTGCGAATAGTGAAATACGGAAGGAATGCAAAGCTGAGATAAGCATTATCGATAAAATAAGAAAGGTGTGTTGAGATGGTTTGGACATGTAGAACGAATGAGTGAGGAAAGAACGGTAAAACAAATTTATGAGGCGAATGTAAGTGGAAAAAAGAGCAAAGGAAGACCGAGAAAAACATGGCACGATCAGGTATGCCAAATACTTGAAAGTGGTCAGGTTAGGAGTAACAATCGGCGGGTATGTATGAGGAGATGCATGAACGTGGAAGAGGCGAAGAATGTTTGCAAAGACAGAGTGGTGTGGCGTTCTATTCTCTCTGCCTACCCCTGCGGATGGTTAGTTAGTTAGTTATATAGCGCCATTTTCGTAAAATAATACCTCAAGGGCGCTTCACAGTGAATGAATTGGGGAAAATATTATGGTGGAAATGATTTAGCAAACAAATGTGTTTTTAGTCTTTTTCTAAAGATCATCTCACTCTCACAACAGGATAGATGCCTCTCTAGTATTGGTAGATGGCACATTGACATTGGCGATGGTAGGGTAGATGGTAGATGGTAGATGGCATTTTTAGATCTAAACGCTAGTGGGTACATTTCATATTTCTTCGTATTATTTTTTATCTTCTCACCCTACAATAACCTGTCAAAGAACACAAATTGATTTTTTTTTATAAAAACACTGTAAAATAATGAAACTCTTTATACATAAACACATTGTTTTAAATCACTTTTATTTTTGGTTGTTTTTTTCCAATCGGTTTCGACAAGCATCTTGTCGTCTTCGGGGATAAAGTGTGAATATCTAACTATGAAATTGACAAAGTGCTTATCGAAACCGGTTGGGAAAAAGTACTAACAATAAAAGTTTATAAATTATGCCACAAAGAATCAGAAAAAGGCATCCAAGAAATCAAGTTTATTTATGTAAACTTTGAGTCAATGGCTTATTTTTTTCAGGTTCATATACTGATGTTCAGCGCATTCTCCTAGGTTATATAAACAGTTTAAAAAATGTAGATAAATGTTATTCTACTACCATCAAACTACTTTTCTACAGTGGTATATATTTTATTTGATATTTGTATTTTAGTCGTTTTTCTCTTTAAAAAGAACATTCAAAAGAACATTCAAAATATCATTAAAGTACCAATATTAAAATTACTGAGAGGGTAGAATAATTTTCGTAAAAATAATAAATTTATTTGTGTTTGTATTTATTTCAGAGTTTTAATTAAGATTTAATTAAATTTAAGTATGATACCAACCGTTTTATTGTTGGACGTGCTTGGGTCTAAAACATTATTACGAATTTAAGGAGTAACCCAACCGAAATTTTCACAAAACCTACCCCATAATTCTGATTAATTATCGTACATGGAGCATAACATGATATTAAAACACGTGTTATACATAATTCAGATAGGAAATAAAGCAATGACTTACTTAAATATATTAACAAAAAATAATAAAAAACTTTTTTCAACGACAAAAATATATACGAAAATACTGAATTCAACTCCCTTTGGGAGTTGAATTCAGTATTTTGAAAACCAAAATAGATATGAAGCAGTACACTCTTCATTGCATGACTTTTTTAGTTTTAAATTAAAAAAAATGGATTGTATGTTACTCTAAACATTAGAGAGAAAAAAAGAATGAAAAACATTTAACAAGGAAAAATCGAGAAAATATTTATGCATCAAATTCGCAACATCATGCAATGGTTATCCTTATTAGATATTGATATAGTTTTAACTCTTGGCTTTGTATCACATTTGATACACGATGCAGCGAAGGGTTAATTTGGAGTAGAGAATATGGAACTCTGGGTATTTGAAAGGATTATCTGTTAGATATATGACTATTGTGAACGCATATGTACTTGTGTCACGGGTTAGATCAATATATATCTAGAATTGGTGAATGTTACACGTGTGTAGAGTGATTACTTAACCACACCTATGGCGGTTATAAGTCCTGTAAATGCCCAGCCTTCCATATTCTTCTTCATCTATGTTGAGATGTCAAAAATTATTAATTAATTAATGCTGTATATATTTCATACACCAACAATAAAAACGGTTTCAGCTTTTTAGTAAACAAGAATTTCTAAAGATAGCGCTCCAACGCGCATGTGAATGACTGATTGTATTATTGCACAAATATAAGTTCCAAAAAGTGATGTAAAAGCTCGACCACGAACAAAATGGTGAATTTTAAACATCTTGTAGTATGATTCTATAATTTGTTTCCATATTCCCTTCATTTTGCTTCTGTGAATGAGATATCTGGCTTGCATGTATGAGGAGATGCATGAATGTAGAAGAGATGAATATTGTTTCAAAGATAGAGTGGCGTTATATCTTCTTTGCCTACACATGTGAGAAAGCGGTGCAAAGATTATTACTTAGGGAGTTAGTTATTTTTTTATTATTTTGTATTCCACAATATACTATAATTACAAGTACAAAAAAATATAAAATGTTTAAAAAAAATTCCACAAAGGCATGGCCTGTGTGTGGGTAAATATTTTATTTTAGGTTATAATGAAGGTCACTGGAAAAAATACAATAGATATCAGACACATAAATAACAGAACTAAAAAACAGACATAAAAATTTATTCAAGTACTAATATAAACTATGTATGTACAAATGTTTGATTTTAACAGAAAATAAAAAATCAAAAAGATTTACAGAAGAAAGTACTTAGATCTATTTTTTAATAAATAATTTAGGCAAAATTTTAAATCGAAGCAAACTTAGATAATTCATGTCTATCACACAGTCTTTGTGGAATAAATAAAACAATTTTGGAGCTATGAAAAATGAGTGTCTTTGCGCGAGTCTGGATTTGCAAAAAGGGATTTCTAGTACATTATTCATTCTTTGGCTAGATCTATTAAATTATTTTATGATTTTAATTTTTCACAAGGCATTTTTTTCTTAAAATTGTCTACAGAAATCAAACTATTTGTGCTTAAAGCAATCAACCATCTTGA
The DNA here is from genome assembly GCF_059751285.1 of Brachycentrus maculatus. Taxonomy (NCBI): domain Eukaryota; kingdom Metazoa; phylum Arthropoda; class Insecta; order Trichoptera; family Brachycentridae; genus Brachycentrus; species Brachycentrus maculatus. The sequence continues at coordinate 75,314 of NW_028280777.1, forward strand.
AAATAAGTTAAGATAACAATGTTTCACCTTTCAATCTCCCGGGAGATACGCATTTACATAATGCTATGTATGTATGTTCATGAATGCCTCGAGGCAACGTATAAGAAATAAGCAACTTAAAGCCGAAAATAAGCCTGAGAAATACTACTACTACTACTACCATCACGCCGTTTCCCCGCAGGGGTAGGCAGAGAGGATGGAACGCCACACTCTTCTGTCCTGACATACACTCCTAGCCTCCTTCACATCCATACATCTAGTCATACATGCCCTCCGATTACGCAGACTTTTGACACCGCCAGATTTTAGGTTCTGATTGATCTGATCGTGCCAAGTCTTTTTCGGTCGTCCACGTTCTGTTTTCCCTCTCACATTCGCCACATATATTTTCTTAGTCATTCTCTCGCTATCCATTCGCTCCACATGTCCATACCACCGCAAAGAGCTCTTTCTAATCTTTTCAATTATTCCTCGTTCAGCCTTACATTCCTTTCTTATATCATCGTTTTTAATTCTGTCATACAATGATTTTCCACACATTCGTCTGAGGGAGCGCATTTCAACAGCATTCACTCTGCTTTCATCCTTCCTTTGCCAGTTCCATGTTTCGCTTCCATACATTAGTGTCGGTACTAGCACGCCGTTGTGAACCGCTAGCTTGGCTTCCATGGACATATTCTTATTCCCAATCACTCTGTTAAAAGCACCATTTATTCTATTCCCTGCATTCACTCTTCTCTCAATATCCTTATCCACTTTTCCATCCCTTGTGAACATGCTTCCTAGATATAAAAATTCTTGCACCTGTTCTAGGGATTCATTGTGCACGATAATCTTGCATTCTGTCAAATCTTTCTCTCTTTCAAACACCATGACCTTTGACTTACCTTCATTCATTGCCAGATCATTTTCCATACATACATCGTACATTCTTGACACTATTAGTTGCAAGTCCTCCGCGCTGCTCGCTAGCAGTACGGCGTCATCCGCATACAGCAAGCAACTAACAGTTATATTCATCATTTTCGCTCCGACTCCCATACTTTCAATCTCTTTCATACAATGGTCCATATAAAGATTAAACAACCATGGTGACATTACACATCCCTGCTTTACGCCTTTGGATATTGCAAACCATGATGTAATGTCCCCATTCACTCTTATACTAGCTGTGCTGCCCTCGTAGAGGGAAGCAACTGCTTGTATAAGTTTATTGTCTACTCCATATTTTTCCAGCACGCTCCATAATTTTATCCTATCAACCTTATCATACGCTTTCTGCAAATCCACGAAAGCACAGAAGAGTTTCTGATTTTTAGCCAAAAACTTTTCCGTCAGCATTCGTAGTGCAAAAATTTGATCTGTGCAACCTCTTCCACTCATAAAAGCACCTTGCACATCCCAAATCCGTTCTTTCGTCACCATTCTAACTTTTTCAATTATAATCTTACTATAGAGTTTACTGACAGAGCTTAGCAGGCTTATCGCCCTATAATTCCCACACTCTGCGCGAGATCCCTTTCCCTTGAATAGAGGCATGATTACTGCCCGTCTCCAATCCAGAGGTGTGTATCCTTCCTCAAGACACAGGTTAAATAGTCTGTGAATCCATGTGAGGGTGGTCAGTCCACCACATTTTACAAACTCTATAGCAATATTATCATACCCAACAGCCTTACCGTTCCGCATTAATTTTAAGGCATTCGTTATTTCTGACATACTTATCTCACATACCATACCCTCACTCACCCTTGCCTCTATGGGTGTCTCGGTGGAGACATTGCCGTTACTTTCATAAATTTCCATAAAGTATTCTTTCCATCTTTCTTTCATTTCACTTTCACTCGTCAATATTTTACCATCATTTGATTTGATAACTTTCATACCTCCATTTTCAGTCTCATTCTTTGCGTTCTTTACCTCTTTCCAGAAAAGCTTAATGTTTTCTTGAAAGTGGGTTGACATTTTCATACCTTCTTCTCTCTTTAGACGATCTTTCCGTTCTTTTACTCCCATTTTCACTTTTCTCTTACATTCTTTATACCGATCTTTCATTATTTTAAAAAGTTCACTCTTAACATCGTTAACTGCTAACATATTTAGCCAAGCATTCTTCTTCTCAGAGACAAGTCCTTTCATGCCCTCATCCCACCATGCATCTCCTTTTTTTCTACCTTGGATCGCAACTCCACATACACTCTTTGCTGACTCATACATACACGATTTGATGTGCTCCCAGGTATCGTCTACATTCATATCCATATTCCTTACATTCAATCTTTCATTCACTTCCCTTTCATACGACTTACTTACATTCTCGACTTGTAGTTTTTCAACTTTGACTCTAGATGAAACCGGAACAGTTTTGTTCCTGGACCGCCATCCACGGAACAGAGAACACGGAACTGAGAAATATATTTTCGTATATTTTGAACAAAGGAACAATAAAATATTAGCCCAATCGAAAAATCTTACTTCTACGTTAAGTTATGTTAACTCAATCGTTAAATATGAAGGCAAGATGTTCGGTCATGTGGGTCAATTCCACAAGAAGATTAGGGGGTCAATTCCACAGTGAAATTAACGCATTAACTATATTTATTTAAGATAACGTTAAAATTACTTCTTGGCTTTTAGTTTCAAGAATTTTGGCATTTTTAAATCGGTGGTCGATTGGTATTGTCAGCATGTTAATGGCACCGAAAAATATTTTGCACTGCTTCTTTTATTTTTTCAGATGATCTTGTTTGTAGAGTCAGTTGCGTTTTATGGGAATCCGGAGAAGTTGTCAGGAGCGGAGAATATCTTCCTGATGGTACGCCATGTTCCTATGAGACAGAACACCATATCTGTATTGGGGTAAGCTCGTGTTACCTACCTTACCTAACTTATAATTTTTAGCTCGTTTGATACATAAAAAAATCATAAAGAAGTTTTTACTGAACACTTGAAGACTTTTATATTATTTTATTATACAGAGTGGCGCAAAACTAATCATCTAATTTTGTTTTTGAATAACTTTTTTAAAACATCAAAAAAATTGAGTAATGACAATCTTTATTCTGACCATTAAATTTTTTCTATTATGTGGAAAAGATGATATCCGTCAAGTGGCTGCCGGCAGTGTTGATACACATTTGTACCCAATTTATCAATCCGTTTGTATACTTCAGCTATCTTGTCCACAAACGTCTAATATGATTGACGTACGACGATATTTTATTTATTGTTTCGGCATGAACTTTGTGGTAAGACATGTTACAATGATTAAAGAAAACACTTGTTTTTTACCACTTGAGTTTTATTATAGACTACATGTTTCAGAAGTTAAACTTCCATCATTAGGTCTGTATAATAACATAAAATTTGTTATTATACAGACCTGAATGATGGAAGTTTAACTTCTGAAACATGTAGTCTATAATAAAACTCAAGTGGTAAAAAACAAGTGTTCTCTTTAATCATTGTGACGTACGACAACATTTGCAAACGTTATAACATCTTCCGATAGGGTGAATAATATTGCGCCACCCTTTGCAAGAAATTTAAATTTTACTTGGTTTTATAGCCAAAAATATTAATACACGAATATATATGTCATTCAGTAATATACGATGATATTATACGTCAATAACGAGAGATAATGTAGATGAAAACATAGCTTAAATTTGATCCTACTTTTTCCATTAATAATAGTAGGCTGTAAGCTGCTTACTCCGGTGTAAAATTTTCGTATTATCTTTCGAATTTTACCTCCCATTTAACTTTATCTAAAAGCTTTTGTGATCGGAAGGTATTCCCTTGCTTTGTAATAAAATCCCTATACTTTTATTCCTTGTTACTCCTATTACATAATATCGAGTTGCATTAAAAACATGATGGTGTTATTTATTTTTCAAAACAGGTTAAAAGCAGTGGGTGAATACTTTTTTTGGTTTACATTATTCTTTCATGTTTTATTATTTCGTATTATTATACGAAAATCGGAATGCATTAGCATGACCTAGTAGGTTAGTAGGTGATGCATGCCCTAGTAGGTTACTAGATGATGCGTGCCCTAATAAGTTAGTAGGTTACACTTGGCCTAGTATTATAGGTTAGTAGGTAGCAGGTAGCTCATTCTCTAGCAGGTTAGTAGGTAATGCATGTCCTAGTCGGTTATTAGGTAATGCATGCCGTAGTAAGTGAGTAGGATATATGTACGCGCCCAAGTAGGTAAGTAGGTGTTATATGCCCTAGTAAGTTGGTACGCGATGCATACCTTTGCAGATAACTGCATGCCCTAGCAGGTTAGCAATTAGATCAAACTGAGATTTATATTTGAAGTTCAAGTTCAAATTTAGGCTTAGTAATATAAACGGTTATATTTATGGGACAGCCAAATCTTCTACTAAAGCGTCATCCATATTTTACCAAACTTTCGGTATAACATTTTACAAATACTTTCTCAAATTATCTCATTACATTTTTTTAACAAATGGAAAAAGCTGATGACGTATTATACTCGTATTTAGTTGATTTTGTCAACAATCGATTTTACGATTTACCTTTCAAAATATCGTTCAATGAGATGTTTTAGTAATAACGTAAAAAAATAAACACTTATAAAACCAGTTATTGAGTTTTATTTCGAAAAAAAGTTTCGAAAACTCCAGCGGTTCATCAACAGTTGATTACAAAAACATAATTAATAATTAGTTGTCAAAATTTGCTCAGATGAAGAAGGCACTTAAGCGCAGTAAGCGGGTATTATTCATTGTCTTATGTAGGGGACAGCTTTCGTTTTATTTATGAATAAGCATTTCATAATTTGAATCCAGGATCTTTTGACTTAAAAAGGACTTGAGTCAATATTTTATTTTCCGGAATACCTTATTAGGGGCGCGTGAAGTGTTCACCTTTTACATCATCCCGAAACTTAATATGTATTATTTTAAGGCTTTCTTAGATCATTATTTTTTTTATTTCAGGGAAAGTGTAACGAGTATGGATGTGACGGAGTGGCTAATTCTACTGCTAGGGAAGATCGTTGCGGAGTTTGTAATGGAAATGGAAATACCTGTTTTGATAATCACCTGGTGTTCAACAAAACCCTTAAGAAGGGACAAAATCAAAGTAAGTAACATTTATTTTTATAATCAAATAATATTATAGATATCGTAGTCATACAGGAGAAAGTGACCAAGTGCATTTTTTACAAAAACGTGATCATTGACTATTTGATATCTTACTAGCTTAATATTGACCTGAAAAAAATCCCAAAGGATTTTAAACTTGTAAGTATAATTTATTTACTGAAAGTATAATTTATTAAGTATTATTAACTTTGTTATTAAGTATTATTTTAACCGGGGTGTAAACAAACTATTATTAACTTAAAGTATTATTATTAAGTATAATTTATTGTTAAAAACGACTAACTGCATTGATGTATGTTTTCTTGACGAGCAAAACTGACTTAAATGGCACTCCTGAACATTTTACGTTTCGTTAGTTGGTCACTTTCTTCTGTACAACTACGATATATTCTATTAATACGCTAACATCCTGAAATTAGATCGAATGTCAGTTTCAAAATAACAAAGTTGTTTAAAATACAAACACATAAGTACAGTCAAAATTAAATTAAGATAAATATTTTGACATCTCAATATAGATAAAGAAGAAAATGGAAGTCAGGGTATTTAGAGAGCTTATGACATTTAATAGGTTATTTAAATGATCTCTTGACATACATTCATCATTCTATCGATGATTGACTACAACAGTACTCAATTTGTTTTTGGATTTATATAATACATTTATCAATCTCATGACGCCTTATGTTTGAATTTACGGCAGTATCTATGTTTAGTTTGAGAAAGCTTTTATTTAGCAGAGACCATTTTATGTATGTAAAAATAACCCCTAAGTGGAGAAAAAATTATTGCTGCATGTTAAAACTGTCACATAGAATTGTATAGCTACATAAGGACCGCAGTCGTCGTAAATTCGTTTGATAATGCCCCAACAAAGCGAAACAATTGTCATAATATAATTTTTTTTAAGTATTTTTGTTATTAAAATACAACTTAGTAGAATCAAAAAATCTGTCTTTGATTTATAACTAATACATAAATTAATATGGAGTTCTACAAATTAAACGCCAAATCAAAAAATATATAAGTATATAGAGAAAAAATACTGCGAAATATACCATAAATTTATTAACATACTTGACTTAAAATGTCTACGAAGATAATGCCATTAGAAATTGAATCCAAGTATTGACATCAACTTTCTGAATCCTCAACGCTTTGATATCGTTTATCAGTTCGTATTGTATTGTACGTATACGAATAAAAGTACCTTTGTATATTATAATGAAATTGAAGTTAAGGGGGTCTATGGGATATTGAAGGATTTTCTCGTCTCCGATTGTAAAGAGTTTCTCATCTGTTTTTTATTGTTGCTAACCTGTAATAAAGCTAACTTTATTTTTATGTAAAACTAATTAATTAATTTTCCATTTTTTTAAAAATAATTATATTCTGTATCTTTTAAGATTTGACAAGACTCTTGGTCATTCCTCGTCACTCTCGCGAAGTCAATGTGAGGGTGAATCTGCAATCATCAACAGACCCTAACCAGATAGTCTCCTACTCCTTGTTTCATCTGGCACTGAAGGACAGGACCAAAAAGGTCTACAGGATGGTTATCAGGGATCCTAATGATATGCTCCAGATGTCACAGCAACGGTAAATATCAAATTTACCTTTATTTTAGGTGTTTTTTAATAATATAATATAATTTAAATGTAACTTTGTTTTAAAATCGCTACAAATATTTTATTAAAACTTAATTATAATGTCTACCGGTTTCGAGGCTAACCGCTTCTTTATCAAGAAGCGGTGTGATTTTAAAACAAAGTTACAATTTAATTATAAAATTGAAAATCACAGTGTTAGTGCTTCAAATATAAATTATATTTTTATAACTTTCACTTGGTCACAGGGATCCTAATGATGTGCTTTAGAAATCATAGCAACGGTAATTATCAAATGTATATGGCTGGATTCTCGACTGCGAAATTGGCGTCGCGGGTTCGATTCCCGCCAATTGAAAATAAAATTCAAGACAGATCTATTTTCAATTGGTCTGGGTGTTTGTGATGTATTTTTCACATTTACTTTCCCTATCCTTACTATCCTACCTGCAGACAAGACTCTCATATAGGCTTTGCGAATTATTCCTTTTTTTTAAAATGAATTTTCATCACTTTTACTTGGTCATCAAGGATACTAATGATTTGCTTCAAATTTCACAGCAACGGTAATTATCAAACTTTTTGAATATTAATAATGTTACAATTTAATGATTTACTGTTAATAACATTAAAAATAGAGAAATCTTATACGCTGAATGGAAACTTATATTTTAATATATACGTTTTAATTTTTTTTTCAATTTGTAATGTACACGTTAGTTGAAAATAAATAAATTGAAATTTAATTGAATTGAATTGAAGAAAAATAATTTTCAAGACCTCATATGAGGTCTTAACGTATTGTAGGAGAGGGATAATATAAGTACTTGAGAAAGTTGAAGGATATCCATATGATTAATGACGTTGTGTTTTTTTTTAGATCAGACCACACAAGTCCCGTGTGGGCGGATTTCCAGGACGGTCCTGCTGCAGTGCTGGGCGGAGCCGCCCTCAGGGTAGGGCGCCCACCGGGGGCGCTCACACTTCGCACCAAAGGCCCCCTGCACACAGACATCACACTACTAGTAATTTTTCATTATGTTATTCTTCTTCCTAAACTGATATCAGTAATATTCTTATTTATATAAACTTATATATATTTATAAGTATTTTTATTTATTTTCATGTACATAATAAAAATTATTCACCTATATTTAATTCTACGTGAGATATTTTAACTCTTTGCACCACTTATAAAGATGGCATGATATGTTCGTAGAACAAAACATTTAATTATGACACTTTTTTTACTATTGTAGAATAAAATTAAGACTGAATTTCGATGTTAATTAATGATGTTGAATGCATCGAAACACATATCGCTCACTCCTTTCAACAAAGTCATAAATAAAATAAAAACTTGATTTTTAAGGAGATCGTTTATAAAGTTTAAAAATATAATGAAATTTATTGAAAATAAATATCAAGCCACTTATTGAACTTTTTACTGAGCAACAGATCTTTAAAGGTAAAACCTGAATGTTTTTTCTTCATTTGAAAAATATTAAGTGTATAAAAAAATTATTAAACAATACATTTTCTTCAAAATGCAAAAACAACACTTTCTGCCCTATAGCGGGTAAATGTCAAGTTAAATATATGCCGCTTTTGCTGGGAAATAGTATATTTTCTAGGCATTCCGAAAACATGCACAACTGAAAATTGACAATTTTTTATTTATGACGTTCTTGAAAGGAGTGAGTGATATTCGCTACGCAATGCACAATAAAAACAACATTTAGGAGTTTTAAAATCATGTTTTTTAAATTACATTTTCTTATGGTGTACGGAGTGCGTGGAAGTTTTTGTTAAGGAAAGGGTAAAAAACTATGAGTATTTAAATGTTTGAGAACATTTTCTAGACATTCCGAAAACATGCACAACTGAAAATTGACGATTATAATAGACTTTAGAAATAGCGATATTGACCAAGTACAATTAAAATGTAAAAAAATGTTATTTCACGTGTTTATATACACTTTTATTCATAAAATAAAAAAAAAAAATAGTTACACGTGTAGTTAACTCTACTTGAAATATTTGAAATAAATGGCGAGAATGCTGGTTCTTTTGATTTCCACTTTATTAAATTTGTTCGAAAATAACCGCAATTTTATGCCAATCAGAAAAATGTAAATTTCTCGCCTGGATTTACATACGAAATCCATTAAAAGTGATATTCCACTCTGTCTCGCACACAATTGCCTCTTATTTCTTCTTTTCAATCCTAAAATGCCTCAAGGATCTCATTTTGCGAACGAACATGTTTAGAATGTATTAAAACCTTCACTCTAAATAGAGAGGAATGATATATCATTTTGGTGAATCTGACCTATTTCGTCTGAGAGATAAAAATAGTTTTTTAAAACAATAAAAAATCACGACGCACAAATAATACTTTTTTTTGTCAACAATATGTTTTCATTTTTTTATTGTTACACGTGTCGTGCTACAATATCATTGAAAAATAGGAAACCCTCAACAATATATATTTATTTATAAATATATATTGTTGAGGGTTTGTCGGCCTCCGTGGTGTAATGGTCAGCTACCGTGCTGGAGGTCCCGGGTTCGATTCCCAGGGGGGGTGAAAATAAATATTAGTGATTTTACAATGTAATATTTATTTAATATTACCCTGGACTGGTTCCTGAAGCGCAAGTGATCACCTTGCCTTCATGTAAGTAATGATCAAGATAACACTGCGTCAATTCGATACAGTGCCCTATGCACCATTGGGCGCGGATAAGGGTTATAAGTAATAATAAGTGTAAATAAATATATATATATATACATATATATACACACACATATATATACATATATATATATATATATATATATATATATATATATATATATATATATATATATATATATATATATATATATATATATATATATATATATATATATATATATATATATATATATATATATATATATATATATATATATATATATATATACACATACATATATATATATACACATACATATATATATATATATATATATATATATATATATATATATATATATATATATATATATATATATATATATATAAAACTGTGTTATAAGCACTTCATTGTATAGAATCATCATTCTCTTGATTGTCAAATACATGAAGGAAAGATGACCAACCCTGCGCTTATAAATATAAAAGATTTTTCACTTTAGTAGTTCTTTATTATTTATATATGTATTTTTCTGGACTGGTACCGGAAGTGCAGAAATGATCACCTTGCCTTCGCGCGATTATCGATAAAGATAAAACTTCATCACAATGATACCATGTGCCATTGGGTGCAGATAAGGGTTTTTGGCAATTGACATATCTCACATTTACGTGTTTATCAATTTAAGGAATATGATTGCTAATTATGAGTACAGCGTGCAATGAATCAGACGACTTAATGATGACTTCATCTCATTTTAACGTATCATTTTCGTCCTTGTTTTATTTTTTTCATAAATAAACAACTTTCTTCGTAAATTATAACTTTGTCAAAGTTTGCGAAGATATTTACTGTATTGGAAAACGATACATTTCGCGTATAAAACGCCGAAACATTATATTAGAATTATTCGTATGGCATCGATTGAAGTGTCTCCAGATAAGTGAGAGTTAAGCTAAGGGATTTGAGGTTAAGTATTCCCATGAAAGTGATACTATCAGCTCGTGACGTATGAAGTTGGTTTAATCGTTCATTTAAGGATGTACTCACATTTCGAGGCTGCAATGTTCAATCAGTGTAAGTCATAAAAAAAACGGTACTTTTCTTTCAGACGATGAAAACGATTAGTTGTCATTTTTTGTGTAACTACAGTATAACCTCTCTCATCCGTCACTCCGTTTAATTCGACTATACACTAACTGACTACAACTGGCTTTTTTCCCAAGAATATATGGTGAATCATAGAGTAAGCAAAAGAAGGATGAAAGTAGACTGCAGTCAAAATGCAATCCATCAGACAGTATTCATGAATCTGGGTCTCCACTGTTATTATTTTACAATTTGACATCTCAAAATACATGAAGAAGAATACGTAAAGTGATAACCAGCCGTTGACAGCTCATAAGCCCAGTAAATACCCGGACTTCCATATTCTTCTTCGTCTGTGTTGAAATGTCAAAATGTTCATTATTTTTCGATAAAACCTATGTGTTGAAAAATGTATTAACATATTTGTCACGGGATGAACATATTTTGTTAAACTTTATAAAATTGAACAGCTTTGTTTTAACCACTTTTTTATTATTAGTTCACTTTAACCTACCAGTTTCGACAAGAACCTTGTGCAGTGTAAATGTAAAATACATTTAGGATTTTTACGGAGTGTGTGGTAAGTGTTTGGTAAGGGAATGTAATTAATTATGAGTATTTTCATGTTTTTAATGTTTTAGAATTTAAAAAACCCTGATAATGACAAAGTTCTTGTCGAAACCGGTAGGTTTAAGTTTACTAATAATAATAAAAAGTGGTTAAAACAAAGTTGTTTGATTTTATAAAGTTTATAAAATGTGCCACAAAGTATCTGCAAAAAAACATTCAAGAAAACATATTTTGTTAATTATAAATTTGTTTGTTCAGTCTTTTGGACTTGCACCGATTGGTCACTGAACCCTCCATTAATCGATCCTATAAAATTGCTAACCTACATGTAAGAAATTCACGTCCACCAAGGATAGGGATATTAATAAAGTTTATGTTTTCATTATGCGATATAAATTTATTTTGGTATTTAATAGCCGCTATAAAGCGTTAAAATCTTATAATGCCTAGATACGACACCGAATATAGCCGTTCTAATAATAAATACTTGGGGGGTTGGTACCCTAAAGTAACGAAACTTAGTAAAAGGCTACAGAGAGCTTTAACTGTGTCTACTAGACCCAATACAGTTTACTGTGTACCTTTTTATGTCAATGACGCCAAGTTAAATGTAACCTAAAATTAAAAACAAATAAAACTTTACTTTTTATGGCTAAAAAAATATGTTATTAAATAAAAAGGCTTCTTTTAATTATCACTGATTTTGATTGATACAAGTGACGTTAGATGTGTATTTATTTGCGTCTCGTAGATATGTCTAAAACAGGGGATTTCTATATATTTAATATAACAGGTAATGTCGTTAGAATATAGAAACTAACTATCCAAAATAGGTGCAAAAAATACAATATGCATCAACCAATGTAACTTAGTAAAAATCAATTTAATCAACTTATAACTACTTAGACAATACTACAATAGAGCAGAGTTAAGCGTTTGTTTATTTTTATTATTATTGTTGTTGTTTTCATTTTATTACAAATGTATTGCTTCACAATTTTGTCTGGGAGGAAAATTACGGTCAGTGAAATATCTCGTATTTAAAGATTTCCCTTTTTAGTGTTCAATAAACCTCCGCTGCCTATGCCAACTGAATAACTAAAGAAAGACCATTGATTTCAGCTTTAAACCTGAAAAGATTTGTATATCGAAGTCCCGTTTATGAAGATAAATATCGCTAAAATCAAAGAAAATGTTTCAAGGCTGAATTTCTGTTTACTATTCCGTTCAATTACTTCGAAATAAATTCTACGGTGTTTTACTTATCCCTACAAAATTAAAGCAAAGCCTTAATTTATTTAAGAAAAAAAATCTTTTCTATTGAGCAGTTTTATAATTTTTATGATAGATAATTTTAAAGACACTGCAATCAGCTAATATTAGCTTTTTAAATACAACAATCGTGTTAAATAAAGTTAAAATGTTTTTTGAAAATAAGAAACTAATTGAAACTAAGGTTTTTCTTCACAACATTTAAAGTGTGTCCATGGTTTTCTCCACTTTGAAGTTATTTTTGAATTTTTTGACATCTCAACATACATGAAGAAGAATATAGATCAGGCGTTTTCCAGTGTGTAAAAATAATCCAGGGTTTGGATCTTACATGCTAATAAAAGGGTCTCTACTTAATAAAAGCTTTCTAAATCCAACATAGATGGCTGTTGTGAGCTCATATGTACGGTGTCATGAGATTGATAATATATCTAGAAGTTCCAAAAATTTAGGAGGTGTGGTAGAATGGTAAATGTGTCACGTGTGTAAAGTGATCACTCAACTAGCCTATGAAAGGTCATAAGCCCTGTAAATACCCAGATGTCCATATTCTTCTTCATCTTTATTGTCAAAAAAGTTATTTTTTGTATAAATAGGAGAGATAAAAGTAAAACTAAAATTCCTTTGAATCGAATAAAACTGATATTAATTTAGATGTAACTTTGTTTTAAAATCACTATAAAATGGAAAATCACAAAGTTGGAGCTTCAAATGTAAATTATAAAACTGATTACATAAGTATATATATATATATATATATATATATATATATATATATATATATATATATATATATATATATATATATATATATATATATATATATATATATATATATATATATATATATATATATATATATATATATATATACATACATATATATATATATACAGATATATATATATATATATATATACAGATATATATATATATATATATATATATATATATTTATATATATTTATATATATATCTATATATATATTTATATATATATATATATATATATATATATATATATATATATATATATATATATATATAAATATATATATATATATATATATATACACATATATATATAATATATAAATTTATAAAAGCCATTTTATAGCAAATATTCAATGTACCGGCTTGCCAGTTGTACGAGTCTTTATGTGAAAATATTTTATAATTTTATCAGGAGATGAGTATCGATTCAATTGATTTCAAAACAGCTTTTGAAAGGTCGATGCTAGCTAAAAGATGATATTTCATCTACAATTGAAAGAAATTGTGATCAAAGAATTAATAATTTTCTCTTAGAAAACTAAGAGGTTTTTGTAGGGCAAATCAATTAGTTAATGAACAGCAAGACGTGGAACGATTCCAATAATATGTAATTTAAGATACTGAAACACTTAGAAGCTAGTAGAAAATTATTTGATACCGGTGTGTAAACTAGATCTTAAATTATATAAAGGCAAGGGGATTATTTTTGCGCTACAGATTCTTGATTGACATCTCAATAGAGATGAGGAATAATTTGAAAGTTTGAGTATTTACATGGCTACCAACCTGACAAAGATTGGTTCAATTAATGAATTTTTGAACATTCTAACCTTGATTGACAAACACACTACTCAAATTTCGGAACTTGTATACATGTATGTACTTAAATTGACACATTATTTCATATTTAAGTTCTAAGCACCATCTAAGGTTGAGTTGAAATAATGAAACGTATTTAAGATTTTTTCCGAATTATTTTACACACTAAGACGTTTTACATTTTACATATATATATATATATATATATATATATATATATATATATATATATATATATATATATATATATATATATATATATATATATATATTTATATATATATATATATATATATATATATATATATATATATATATATATATATATATATATATATATATATATATATATATATATTTTTTTTTTTTTTGCGATTTCCGAAATTCAAGTATCGTGGCTGTCTATCATGGATAGAATAGTAAATGTTATACGTGTGTAATCAAGAGATCACTTAAACCAGACTATGATAGATCGTAAGTCCTGTAAATATGCAGACTTACACATTCTTTGTCATCTTTCTTTAACAATGATTGAAGAAAACACTTGTTTTTACCACTTGAGTTAAAAACAACAAAACTCAAGTGGTAAAAAACAAGTGTTTTCTTTAATCATTGTAACACGTCTTACCACAAAGTTTATGCCGAAACAATTTATAAATAATATATTTTCTATAAATTTCAATATAAATATCTACCGAGATGAGAAACCCTAATTTGTGTACAAAGGTTTGTTTTAAACGTACTTATTAAAATAACACACGCACATATGTATATAAAAAAAAATAAAAAAAATAAAAAATATATATATATAAATATATATATATATATATATATATATATATATATATATATATATATATATATATATATATATATATATATATATATATATATATTTGTATATATATATATATATATATATATATATATATATATATATATATATATATATATATATATATATATTTGTATATATATATATATATATATATATATATATATATATATATATATATATATATATATATATAATATATATATATATATATATATATATATATATATATATATATTTGTATATATATATATATATATATATATATATATATATATATATATATATATATATTTATATATATATATATATATATATATATATATATATATATATATATATATATATATATATATATATTATATATATATATATATATATATATATATATATGTATATATATATATATATATATATATATATATATATATATATATATATATATATATATATATATATATATATATATATATATATATATATATATATATATATATATATATATATATATATATATATATATATATATATATATATATGTATATATATATGTATATATATATACATATATACATACACATATATATATATATATATATATATATATATATATATAAATATATATATATATATATATAGTACGTAAGCGTATATTCTTTCAAAGGTTATTTATTCGTTTCATTACGATCCCAAATAGTGATGGTACTTACAACTTAGAACGTCTCTTAAATACAAGTTAATTATCTACTGTAAAGGTTTCTTAGAATCGTCTGTCGAAACAAACTTTCTTTTTCTTCTAATCTATTACACTTTTATCGCAATATGACACGTAAATCTTTCTGTTTTCGAGTTGGTATAAGTATAAGAGAACGAAAAACAAAGAAAATATTTCGAAATTAAATTGCTTTATGACTGTAATAAATTAGTTTTTAAATGTGTGGTATGGCGGTAAACGTTTCTTTTATGACAATGTTATGACATGTTTATCAATTATTTAAAAAATTATAGTATATTACTGTAATTTTGCTACATGAAGTAAACTGAATCAATAATCGAGGTCCATTTATTAAATTGGCCTTGTTGTGTCTATAACATTGACTTTTGTCTAGCCTCATACCAGTCTGATGATGTCAGTTACGACGAAACCCGGTTGCTGGTCAAAAAAAATCATGTGGAAAAAATACATAGTTTTTACAACATTTTGAGTGTGTCCAAATACTTGTTTACAAAATCTGGATTATCTCCAATTACAGGAGTTATTTTCATATTATTTTTTGACATTATAATCCAGGATTTGGACCTCACATACTAATAAAAGAGTTTCTGCTCAATAAAAAAGCTTCTTTCCACCTCACCAATAGATGTCTCTAGTGAAGTTCTGGTGATTCAAGAATAATGTTTCAAAATTGGTTCATATATAAAGAACTTCCAAGAATTCGAGTAGTGTGGTTGTCAATAATGGGTAGAATTAGTGAATGTTACACGTGTGTAAAGTCATCACTTAAACCAGCCTATGACGTTCGTCAGCCCCGTAAATAGCCAGACTTCCATATTCTTCCTTTCATCTTTGATGAGATATAAAAAAATAACGTTTTTATTTTAATCTATAAATTGGCCTTGTTTCTTTTAATGCGAGTTAGTTTATAATTTACCGTTCTTATTATGTCCAAGATTTATAACCAATAAGTGGATTTTCGTTTCTTTTAGATATAATCACGTATATATTTTAATCTGTGCGGGGAACAGGAGGGATAATCTATAGTGGGCAATCAGAACTTCTCAGCATTTGCTCATTGCTGATTGAAAACCACGTAAAACTCCTCAGGAGAAGCTGGACAGTTGACTGTCGTCAGCAGGCCTTCCGTTCTACTAGAAGAGGGTTCGGCATTTTGTATCCTGAAAATTGCACTACATCATATTAACGCAGTGTTATCTTGATCGTTAGCACATGAAGGAGAGGTGAACAGCCCACCGTTTCAGGTACTAGTCCAGGGTAATATTGAATAAATATTAGCGTGAAAAAATCACTTATAATTGACCCCCCCCTCTGGGAGTCGAACCCGGGACCTTCATTACGGTAGACCAGCGTGCTGACCATTTCACTACGGAGGCAGAAAAATAAGTAAATATTTAAGAAATAGTGGTATTTACCAAGTAAAACTTCTTTTTTGACACCTCAACATAGATGAAGAAGAATATGGAAGTCTGGGCATTTTAGAACATTTAGATTTGGTTACATTCGAAATGTTGTAAAACTTAAATTGTTTGAAAAGACAGATTGGTCTGGCGTTCTATTATTTCTGCCTATCGCTGACGAAAGACTGCGTTATGGTGAAGTTAATTAGTTTTAAAAAAATCTCCAGATATCCACGCCTCCGGATGAGCTAGGCGCCATGGAGGCCACCGTCTCGGCCAACTACACGCTGAGCGGCACGGAACAGGGCCGCTATCGCTGGGGGCACGCGGGGGCTTGCAGGGGCTGCGCGCCGCACGAGCCCCGCGAGCCCCCCGCGTGCGTGGACACCAAGCGCGGCAACCGGACCGTGCACAGCAGCATGTGCGCCAGGAGCGAGAGGCCCGACCAATCGGAGCTGTGCAACCTGACGTAAGGGGCTTGCTTCATTCAAATAATTAAGTATCAATACACAAGTTCAGTCTAACTCGATTATAACGAGGGTGAAGGGACTGACTGAATTTTTAATCGTTACTCATTTCAAAAATATATTTTTTAAACATACAAATCACGTGAATTATGGTATCTAGAATTGTCATACAATATGTCCCAGTCGAAAAAAAATCACACAATTCACCCATTACACACATTTTTTTATTTCAATCCAGTTTTCCTATAAAAGTTGGAAAATCCTATGCTTTTTTGAGTACAAAACCATTGTAGCAGTTTCATAAAAAATCGTACGTGAATAAATGTTTGGAAAAAATCATTAACCAAACGAATTTCAACGAATGTTTCCTCGTTTTATCCGAGATAACCGTAACCGTAATTCTCGCTATATCCGTAATAACCGAGTTCGACTGTGTTTATTTTATCACACAATTATTTAGAATTTTATTTTTATTCATTCTTATCAGACACTGGATTATTCACCCTAAAGGCGTTTGTGCACTACACGGAATTTTGCCATCTGGCACTTCAGTTGGCGTTTTAAAACGATGATTGGCTTGGATTGGCTTGTGCTTTTGTGCATCTTTTTCGGATTGGTGCTCTTGATAGGTGCGTAAACACGTTGCACGTAAATTCGATCACGCTAAACTGTCGTAGTCGCTTTATTTTCAAAACCGGTCTGCCGGACGGTGAAATCCCGTGCAGTGCACAAGCGGCTTAAAAATGATATAGCAATACAATATGTACGAGAATCTCTTAAATCGTTTTTTTTTATTCTATTTCTACTGCTATTGGTATGTGTATTTAAAATTTTGTTTCTATTTTACTTTTTACTTTACACTTTTTCCTTATACTTTTTTTATTTCTCTTCCTTTTCCTATTTATCACATTTATTTTCCTATTTATTTTTTTTATTTCTCTTTTTATGTCTACGATCCTTATTAACTTACAGGTACATATTCTATTTGCAATTCTAGTACATCATTATGAAAACTTTAGACCCTTATTAATTAACGGGTTCTACATATTTGCAAATCTAGTACACCTTTATCAAAATGTTAGACCCTTATTAAATTACGGGCTCATCCAAAAAACGTGATATCACACGTGAGAATATTATTTATTGGTAAAAAAACATATTTTAATTGTAAGGTATCCATAAAAACACTATTGGAATAATGTCCTTGCCTCTTCTTTCAGTGTTTGATCGAGTCGGGATTGTATGTCGTTATTTTTATTTTTATTTTAAGCACGTTTCCAGGTTCTCATCAATACGACGATTTCTCATATTGCTTTTAATAGGGTCCATGCTTCAAAAATATTGTTCGCATAAACACGTAGGGTTGAAGCCGCACTCAAAAGGTCAAAGAGCCGTGCCTACACGGCTCCCGAGCCACACATTGCCTACCTATGACCTAGATAATCTGTAGACTGCATGGTGTCCGAATGATTGATAATAATGATGATTTACACTTTAATACAAAAATGTTTAAGAATACCACCTGGGAAATTTGCAGAATGACTTGCTGCTTTTTTTTCCCCAGATGTTCCTTCCATTGGGTACCCGGTCCGTGGGAGTACTGTACTGCCACCTGTGGGACGGACGGAATATCTCACCGACAAGTGTATTGCGTTCCGCTAGCTGTCACCGATGAAACGTGAGTTATTTAAAATCGATTAGATTATTCGTTAGACTCTGCGATTAATTGAGAGATTGTAAATTATTTATTCAATTCATCACATATATATGATTTCAAATTACAATAATGTGACCTCACTGACTTTTCCCGTGCCGAGGGCGCATTTTGCTTTATTTATTTATATAATTATAACGATAGAAAATTTTATTTGTGTAATCAAGTACGACATGACCGAATGATACGATCTATTTCAGATGTACCCACTTCCACTATCCATTTATAAATAGCTCTTTTGTATTTTAAAGACAAATTTTGTACGGATTATGAAAGCAGGTTGCACAACTTTGTTGCACAATAATCAAAGTTCTTTTGATCAAAAGAGATAGGTATGTGTTAGATTTTGTTTGATGTGTTTTTATGTTTTGGATCTTGTAGTTCTAAGTACGTAACTATAAAGTGTTACAAATGTGATTTGTGTGGTTTGCTGGGTGGTACTTTATTGTGTTGTGAGAGTAATTCTTGAATGCATATCTCTCCTCAACAACGTCATATATAAAAAATCGTCAATTTTCAGTTGTGCATGTTTTTGGAATGCTCAGAAAATGTACTATATCTCAGCAAAAGCGGCATATTTTAAACTTAATATTTACCCTCTACAGGGCAGAAAGTGATTTTTTAAATTTTGAAAAAAGGGTATTGTTTAATCATTTTTTTAAATATCCTAAATTTTTTTCAAATGGAGAAAAAACCTTCAGGTTTTACCTAAAAAGATCTTTTGCACAGTAAAAAGTTCAATAAGTGGCTTGATATTTATTTTTAATACAATATATTTTTAAACTTTAAAAATGATCTGAAAAATCAAGTTTTTTTATATATGACATTGTAAGATAAAGAGTGAGTTGAAAGGAGTGAGCGATATGTAAGGATTGTCTTACTTGACTGTCATAAGTTGTACTTTGTTGGATATTTCCTCTTGGTAGTCCGTCTTGTAACATTAATAATTATTTTCAAAATTGATTATTGGTCAACAATAACACAATTATTTTTTGTAAATTAAAAGCATTGTGGTATGGTAATATAACACTTCTTATCATTCATCATTCACTTTGTGTGATACCACTTTAAAAAACACTAATTCGTGACTAACGGTTTCGGAATAATCATTCCATCATCACATTAAAATGAAATTGTTATGGTCTGACATTTAAACATTTAATTTTTCTTTAATAACACTATTTAACCACAACAGTCGAATTTTGGCAAGAAAATTTGCCAGTCCAATAAATTATTACCAATAAGTCAAAACAAATCTTCCCGAACACCACTCGGATAAGTCAATAAAAACAAATACATAAATATATTTGGCTCAGGTAAATCAATACCAAGAAGTCAGAATAAGATTTTCCCGAGCAGCACTCAGACTCATCATTATAATGCAAACTCCTTGCCTAAGTCGCATTCGGGCTAATCTGGGAATTGGTTAAAAATGCAACAACCCCAATCAATTATCCCATACTGTAGAATAGACTTACATGAAGAGAAGTAATTACAAAGCCTTTTGTATTTAGGATGTTATGTCGTTCACTCCTTTCAACCACGTCATATATAAAAAAACTTGATTTTTCAGGAGATCGTTTTCAAAGTTAAAGAATTTAATCGTCGAGTATGTATGAGGAGATGTATGAATGAAGAAGAGGCGAAGAATGTTTGCAAAGACAGAGTGGTGTAGCGTTCGATTCTCTCTGCCTACCCTTGCTGGGAAGCGTCGTGATGGTTAAAATGTATTGAAAATAAATATCAAGCCACTTATTAAACTTTTTACTGTGCAAGAGATCTTTTTAGGTAAAATTTGAATGTTTTTTATCCATTTGAAAAATTAGTACGTTTAAAAGAATAATTAAACAATACCTTTTCTTCAAAATGCAAAAACGTCACATTCTGCTCTGTAGCGGGTAAATATTAAGTTAAAAATATGCCTCTTTTGCTGGGATAAAGAACATTTTCTGGGGATTCCGAAAACATGCACAACTGAAAATTGTCAATTTTTGTTATATGACGTTGTTGAAAGGAGTGAGCGATGTATGGTTTTAAAGATGTAAGTTTTTTCAGTGACACAGATGAACAAATATTACTTGTATTTTTAGAGAAAAGATCTGGCGCTATATGGTAGGAGCCGACAAGTGCAGGGATGATATTCCGATTCGACAAAGGTCTTGCAATAGAGTCCTTTGCCCGGCTTACTGGGAAGAAGGACCATGGAGCAAGGTAATTTATTCAGGATATTTTTACTATATCCAAATATTTGGCATATCAGTCACATCCTTGGAGGACCTCTACTGGACTCCGAGAAAGTGAAGCTCCTACCGCCAAGACAGGTCGTGAGTTACGTGACTCATGTAGGTCTTGGCAGTGAGCTGTAATACAGAGGGAAGTCACAATAGACCTAATATGATCGCAGTGACATAAGGGATGCAAGATCCCTTGACCCCAAAAAAATAAAAAATAAATTGGCATAACGATGTAGATGATCAAATGATACAAGGAATGAATGCAAGGCTGAGATAATTGTTATCAATAAAATTAAAAAAATTATGTATAATTTGAAATCAAACACAGATTTTTTGAGTCTACTAAGTTGTATTTTATTGACGAAAACACAAAAAATTAATATTGTGACAATTGTTTCGCCTTGTTAGGGAATTATCAAACGATAATGAACGATAATGCTCTAACAAGACATTCGTGACAATTGTTTCGCCTTGTTAGGAAATTATCAAACGATAATGAATGATAATGCCCTAACAAGACATTCGTTTGATAATGCCCTAACAAGGCAAAACAATTGTCACAATATTAATTTTTTATGTGTTTTTGTTAATAAAATACAACTTAATAGACTCAAAAAATCTGTGTTTGATTTAAAATTAATACATAAATTAA
Organism: Brachycentrus maculatus; assembly: GCF_059751285.1. Lineage (NCBI taxonomy): Eukaryota > Metazoa > Arthropoda > Insecta > Trichoptera > Brachycentridae > Brachycentrus > Brachycentrus maculatus. Next base: position 97,302 of record NW_028280777.1, read on the forward strand.
AAGGAGTTCTACAAATTAAACGCCAAATCAATAAATAAAAATTAAGAAAGGTGTGTTGAGGTGGTTTGGGCATGTTAATTAAATGAGTGAAGAAAGAATAGTGAAACAAATTTGTGAGTTGAATGAAGTTGTTAAGTCATTGTTTGAGGGTGGTTTTTTCATCAACTCCGACCAATTATACTCGGACAATCTGCCGCCCAACTCTCAATATACTAATCACATTCGCTAACCCTTATCCTCACCCAATGGTGCATAGGGCACTGCTTCGTTTTGTCGCGACGTCATCTGGATATTGTGTTATATTACAAGGCAATCTATCTTGAAGACAATGTTATCACTCATGCGGACCAGTCCAGGGTTGTATTAAATAAATTTTAGAGTGTAAAATTACTAATATTTATTTTTACCCCCCCTGGGAAACGAACCTCCACCACGGAGGCAGACAAACAAATTTATGAGGCGAATGTGGTTGTTGACAATAGTAGAGGAAGACTGAGGAAAACTTGGCATGATCAAGTATTTTAAATATGTATTTGAAAAGGTGGTCAGGTAAGGAATCGGAATAATCTGCGGGTGTGTATGAAGATACGATTTCAAATTCAGTGGAACCTCTTATAATGAGCATCTGTCATAACGAGAAGAACAAATTGCGTAAAAGTTGCTCCTTTAACGAGTGACATTTCACATAACGAGAGAAAGGGCAAGTCACTTTTTTACGACATTCACTTGTGAGACGAGACTTCTGTGCCAGTGTTTCACTTAATGAGTAAGATTCTGGAAGGAAGTATGCTCGTTCTAATGTGCAAAGGCAAATAGCCGCAGTTAAAAATGGTATTTTTGAGATAAACAAGCTTACAGTTAACTTAAAAGGATGCTTTTTGCCAAAACATGTATAAAATAAATACAATTTAGCGGCTATTTGGATGATGAATATCTTGGTAAAGGAGAGAGATACAGCAAAATCTGTGATTGTATATGATAGAGGCCAGTTATAAGAATGCTTTGAGCCGTGTTACACCAAACAGCCGCAAATTGAGTTACGGCTAGTTGCCTCTACACATTAGCGTTATGAGTGATCCACTTGTAATTCATTTCTCATTTCAGTGCTCTTCATCCTGCGCCCCCGGTATATCGACCCGCCCGCTCCGCTGTCCCGCTGGGAAGGACGCGTGTGGCCCCCGTCCGGGGGCGCGCTGGCGCTCCTGCCGGGGGCAGTGCAACAGGGCGCCCCCCTGCCGCAGAGACCGCAGCCCCTACTGCGCCCTGCCGGCCCTGCTGCGCTACTGCCTTATACCCACCTTCCAGAAGTTCTGCTGCCACTCGTGCAGGGATTGGTTGCTGACGCACGCTAACGAGAATTAATCATGTAATTGTTAATATAAAATAAAACAAAAGTAATAATTTCTTCTTCTAACCCTTATCCGCACCCCAATGGTGCATAGGGCACTGCATCGTATAGAAGCAGTGTTATCTTGATCTTATCAAATACACGAAGGAAAGGTGATCAGCCTTCCGCTTCAGGTACCAGTCCAGGGTCATATTAAATAAATACAGTGAAACCTCTATCTGTCGTTCCTCGAATAATCCTTTTCCCGGATATGTCGTTTATTTCTTCTACCCCGAATTCGTTTCATACAAAAATAGATCGCATTCATCATTTGAATTATGCTACATATTTGATATAATTTGTCTGTTTTTTTTACATTCTTTTTAATTTTCTCAATTTGTTACATTCGACGACAATATTTCAACGTGTGGAACAGACTATCTAAAGCTTGTGTGATGGATACAGCAGAAGAAGTCTGAAGATCTTTGGGTTCTGTTCAACTTTGTATTTTTTTTTAATAAATACATTTATTTACATCTAAAACTTGTATTCTTAAAATTTCAACCTACCAATGTTTATGTAGATTGGGAGGACGGTATTTTTGCTCGATTGTATGTCCTTGTGTATTGACTTCTTTATTCCGCATTCATTGTTTTCCCGCATTCATAGTTTATTTCAATAGGTCCCTTTAAATACGGTAGATAAAGGTTTCACTGTAATTGTAAATACATAATAAAAACAAATGTAATAATTTACAATAATTTTTATATATTTTGTCCCGGGCAGACCACTAAAGAGATGGGTCGATAGCTGGGAATCGATATTGCAGGAGGCTAATCCCTCTTAAAAACAGGCCACAAGGTCTACAACAAGATGAAAAAGAAATTTGTCCACCTCTGTAGTGTAGTGGTCAGCAAGCTCGGCTACAGTGCAGGTCTCGGGTATGATTCCCAGGGGCAGAGGGGTTTAATAAATATAAGTGATTTTTCACTCGAACATTTATTTAATATTACCCTGGACTGGTGCCTGGAGTGGAGGGCTGATCACCTTTCATTTCTAACGATCAAGATAACACTGCGTTTATATGATGTAGTGCCCTAAGCACCATCGGTTGCGGATAAGGGTTTGAAGAAGAAGAATTCTGTAAATAAAAAAAAAAAAATAATAATTTTGGATAATTTACGGAACGGCTTTTTTGTAAAATACTACCTCAAGGGCGCTTTACTGATATTTAATTGGGGAAAAGATAGATTGTGAAAATAATCTAGGTACAGTCGATTCCACTTAATCGGGGCATCTTGGTTGAATGAGATAGTCGGTTAGTTGTGTCAGGAAAGCAAACAAAACTATGGATGACACTTGTTTTGAGGACCACGTTTTTGATTATGATGTGAGGTTGGTGCACAGAAAGAAATTAAAGAATGTACTTGGAGTAGTCTCCTTTATTGATATAAATATTAACTTAACGAAATACATGAATAAAAGAATGGCAATCAATTTATGAAAAGTGGAGGTAAAGAAGTGAAAATATAGTATATGCGACAGTTAAAATTAAATCTAGAATAAGTGTACGTTACCCCTGATAGTCCAAACGATTCCCTCAGATTTTCTTGTCCGAGGTTCGGACGTCAGATTTGTCCGGATTTGTTCGGCTGGGTGCGTTCGGACTTTTTCGGAATTGTTCGTATTTGTGCGGCTCGTCACGTGACACAACGGTGTAGCCGCCACAAAACCATGAAAGTAATATTTTTGGTCGTAGTGATGGCTGAAATGCTCATAGAGTACCAAAAATATGCTTTGACTAATATGGTCACAAAGCACATTTTTGGTACTCGGTGACCATTTCACCTGTGTGACCAGAATATTACATGAGCGATGAATTAACAGTAATTTATTTTGGGTAGTCGGGACAATACATAGTACTTCTCAAACGGACCACAATTAACACCATTTGTTCGCTTTTGTAGTGTAGTGATTAGCACCTTTGGGTAGAAGGTAGAGAAATGAAATAAACTATTGTATATTTTTTAAGTCAAAATTTATTTTGGTGATCTGAATGAAGTATTTTATGCAAAAAAAACTATATGATTTTATTAAAATTAAATATTAATAACAATGCAACAATGATGAACAAACTAAAAGAAGCATCCTATACAGGTGACTTAATAATATAACATAAATTTCAAATGATATGTTGACAATATTTTTGGTTTTGAACATAATATTATTAAAAATAATTCTAAGATTAATTAACATAAAATACTAAGAAATAAATAAACATTATTTTGATTTTAGCAAAATTATTTTTCAATAATTTGTAAAATTTCACTATGTACTACGAAAGGTTGGTAACATTTTTATTTTAGACTGTATGAATTATAAATTATTTTATATGAATATTTGGTTACATTTTCATAAAGAGATTAGTGTATTTAGATAGCAATATATTTTTTATGTCATTTTAACATTTTTGATATTTTAAAAAGTTAAAAACGAGTTGTATATTCTTAATAAAAGTAAATATTTCATAATTTGAATGCATAGAGAGTCATATTTGAGATTATAATTGTAAATCAGAAAGATAGATAAAAGCGCTCATTGTGTTGGATCATAACTGACTAGAACTAAGATGTGTAAGAGTAAGTAGCATTGTCTTGTATTAAAATGAACGTGAAATAAAATATCTATATAAATAATTATAAAAAATATAATAACTGACATTTATAACGCTTGTGAAAATAAATTACGACATTTCCAATTATCAACATTTTTTTCTCAAAAAATGTTAAAATTTTTATTTTATTAAAAATGATATTTTAGAAAAGTTTTTTTAAATGAATTGATATAATAATATCTGTATTTTTTACGTTAATACTTATTATAATTCTTACCGAAATATATGTAAAATGTAAAGTTTAAACATTTTGAATTCAACGTCAAATATTAGTTTTAAGCCGTATTGGAAGATAAACGTGATCCAGTTGTCATATTTAAGCAATTTTCTTCAAGATTTTGAATTTTTTAGACGAATCACTGCATAATATTATCTAATATTTACTACAATTCAACCGAATAAACCGTATCTCAATAAAATGTTTACGACTCACCTAATTTTGATAATAAATCCTTCCATACAGCTTAGAAAACTACAAAACATGTATTTACAGTATAGTTATAATATTTTATATTCGAGGTCTTATTAGTACATTTTTGGTATATTAATTTGTTATCATAAGATGAAATTTTGGTAGTTCTTATGTTAAAATATGAAACGTACAATTACGTGTAAACTTATCCTACGATATATAATTAGTATTGTCAACAATCATATAACCGATTAACAGCTTTCTGAAATGATTAATAAATAATGATGACTAAGAAAATAATAAAGATGATATGCAAATAAAACTATAAATCTTTTGTATACTAAACTACGCCACTGGCAAGTTGTAATCTTAATGAAATAAATTATGTAAAATGCACAAGGTTTTTATATTAAAATTATGCTTGAAAGATGTTACGATGGATATAAAATTTCATGAAAAATGTTGATGCCTCAGGGCACAAACATACTTATTACAATGAAGATCTCTTTTTATATATTTTTTTAATTTCTCAGTTATGTTGTTTTCCTTATTTATGTTTAATAATTGAAGAGTAAACATGACAACTTTATACTGTTTTTGGTATTATCGTTGAAATCTTATTATATTTTTTCAATGAAAAATTATAATTAGTATGTTTGTATGTTAAGGCATTCATTCATGTGTATAAAGAGTGGATTACAAGAGGCAAAATACTAACTTTTTAAGTAAGTAGTTAATTCCTTTAATAAGTGTTTCTGCATTTCATACCTGGTTCACACAATGCAATCATTGCTACTTTTCCATTATTTGATAAACAATTTGAAACATTCAAATCACACTGCATTCATTACAAATATTTTTAGGGTTGAAACCATGATAAAACATATTCTCCTTTAAATTTTGCGGCCACCCTGCAGGAAAATCGAAGCTTGGTAAACATTGGTGTAATTATTACGCTTACCTTTTTTGCTGTACAATTTAGCACCCTCAAGGAAGCTCCACAAGGATGGCCAAACCCTTGGTAAAAAAAATGTTTTTCAAAGGTTTTAAATAGTGTGATTAAAAATGTTCTCGTACTATCTTTATACTGCTGATGTGTACGAGCCTCAAAACGTTCAAACCAGGAGATGGTGGAATCGTATTAAATTATTGACAGGAGTTGAAATGCAAGAAATTAGGCTGTAATTGTGTATATTAGAACACTATAATAATGAATTATTGAGTTAAGAGTACGATTTAACATTTTTGTAATCCTAGATGTATAAAATTGTTAAAAAATGCTTCAAATTGTGTAAATTACGTACAAATTTCAACAATTAATTACAAATTATGCATAATTTTCCATTAAAGTGCACTGAAACATAATTATTTCCTCAAGCGTGCCTTACTCCGAGCGTGCATGAGCGAGTCCCTCAGCCCCGCCAGCATCCTTCTCGGTGGCCAGAGATATTTCACCCCGGACGGGTGTTTGGGCGTTCCCTACGAGGCGGATGGTCAGATCTTCTCCACGTAGTTCCCGGGGAAGGTGCCGAAGCGCCCGGTCCTCTGGCTGGAGCCCACGTACCAGCCGTCGTCGCACTTCTCCAGAACGTAGACGGTGTCGCCTTCCTGGAGTTCCAGCTCATCGGGGTTCTGCGGACGGTACTTGTACATCGCGCGGTATCTGAAAAATATACAATCCTGCCATAATGCCATTATTCAAAGCTGAGAATTTATCTTATTTTAACCACTTGATAGAAGAACTTTGGCGAGAAAATTCACTTCTGTAAGAATTCGTTACCAGCAAGTCGAAATAAGACTGCCCGAACACCGCTCGAGTTAGTCAATAAAAACCAATACATAAATATCTTAGGGTTATACAAATCAATACCGAGAATACAATATTCCCGAGCAGCACTCGGGTCAACTATCATCTACATCCTATGGTGCATAAAACACTGCATCACATTGACTTATAAAGTGTTATTTTGATTGTTATTTACATGAAGGCTAGGCTATTGAGATACCAGTCTAGAGTGAGATTAAATACACATTAAAGTATGGATAAATTATTTTTACCATCCTGGAAATTTAACTTGCGGCATTAAATATGGTAGCAAAAGTATGGAGGAGAAGACATACTTCATAGTAAGAAACGTATTACTGTAAAAATATATTTACATTGAAACAAATCATTAGTTTTCAACTTTTAAGTACGCCTCCGCAGTTTAATGAATAGCGTGTTTGGCTCACTGAAGTTTCCGGGTGATTTTTTTTTTAGTATTTGTATTTTTATGCACCATTGAGCACAGACGAGGCAAACATTTTGCACATGATGAGTTGAATTTTGACTGTATTTAATCTGCCTATATCCTGGCAAGTCCATGCTTTATTTCCATACATTACATTTGATATTAGTACTCCATTGTCTACTAGTAGTTTAGCATCCCGTCTTAGATTTAAGTGCACCATTAATTCAATTCCACTTTTTACCCTTCTATCAATATTTCTCTCAATCACATCATATTTAGAAATCAAACTTTACATAAAAAAATGCAATATCAGTTATTATAAAAGTAACAAGTATAAAAGCAAGCTGTCCTGTGCTGTAAAGTAGGCAAATAGCTCTAAAAACTGAGCAAATTGTAACTTACGGCACAGCTTCAGCATTGGTGTCTACGTACAGGGGTTCATGGTTGTTGAGGTTTATGGGCGACGGGTCGGAGGCTCTCGGGAGGGTGGCGCTTGCCGGACGTGCATGGTGGTTTGTAATTCCGTGACCTGGAAGAGTAAATATTGGAATTTTTGGGTAATATATCCAAGGATTAAACAAGGTTATTGGATTGAATTATACTTTTATTTACATCTATATGATATAATATGTGACGCGTTTTGTCTTCCTTAGACACTATCAAACACTCAATGTTTGATAATGTCTTCATATGGAGTTTTCAGTTACAATAAATAAATATAGAATATTGGAACCGTAAAGAATTTCTTCTAAGCAGACACCACCCAGATGTAAGCGCAGACACTACAGTAAATGCAACATACAAGTGGTGACTATGGGTTGACCACACACTGCATGCCATTCAATAGTTTACCATAAGACAATATGTTGATTACATAGTGATGTTGAAGTGTGCGTTGCTGTATGGAGATCCATATTTAAAAAATTAGAATAAATAATATGTTGTTAATAATATGATGTCGAAAAGATTAGCGTGTGTCAACTTTAATTAATATAAAAGCTATATTTACACTTTATAAATACTGACTGTATTTTTATTGAATATTAATATATAGGTACTGAACAACATAGGGTATATTTTAAAATCTAGATTTATTACATTATTAAAAAAAAATTAAACTTAACATTTTTATCTAAATATAATTTTAAAAAAAAATTAATGATATTATATTTGAGTAGTCCACTTACAAACCGCGTTTTGTTACAAAAATTAGTTTTTAGCCAATGCCGCCAATTGGTAGAAAATTTAAATATTAACATCCATATTTAACCAAATCTGCCAAAACTCGTTAAGTTAGGAATAAAATGTAATAGAAAAATCAATACTCTTGCAAAACTCGCTATATCGATTGACAGTTCACTTTAAAAAATCTCTCGATAAAGCTGAAATTGGTAGAAGATTTAATATTACACTTGTAAAATACTCTTGACTTCCATATTCTTCTGAAGAAGAGATCTTAGATGAATCTAAGTTGAGATGTCAAAATATTTCTACTCACTGGGCAGGGTTAGTGGTGCAGTGCTGCTGGGACTGTTGGAGAGTGCCGGGTTGTTGATCTGAGGGGTGTAATGATGAGCCCCGAGAGATGCAGCACCAGCTGCTCCTACTACGGAGTGTGCTGCAGGGGATGCCACCGGTTTTCCGCTGGCCAGGGATGGTGTCAGTTCTGAAGGAGATGAAGACAGAACTTGCTTAATGCGATGACTGACCAATTTCTGTAAATGTCTTTGCACTGTTCTGTGTCTGTCTGCTGTGCTGGTCAGGGTTGTGGAGCCGTCTGTGTACCGGCTACGTCTGAACTAACTAAATACTAATCCCTTTCACTGCCTACACCGGGGTACTTCTAGAAAATTTGGTGGTGGATTTACAAACTTGTTTTTATTTTGATTGGCAGTGACAGGGATATTGAAAGCTTTTAAATGTGAATTCACAGTAAAATCGGGATATAATTTTGTTTCACACTTTCAATAAATTTCGCAACTTGGTTAAAAAAAATTGCTTTGCAAGAGAAGGTCTGTCAGGAAGCCTAGATGCTTCTGTATCAGATCAGGGAATGCGGTGGGACAGCTTTCAATATAGAACATGCTTAAACTTTTTACCTTGCTAACTAAAGTTGTTAGTAAGTGATTGTGCATAGGAGTTTGCTCCAGAATTGGAACTTTTTCAGGACTCTAATTGATTCCAATTCTTAACACATTGTTGGCGGGTAGTTTTTTCAACAACCCTGACCCTAATTATTTAATTAATTAGGATCGTATACTAATTACAAGTAACCGCAAACCTCATTCCGATCCGTACAATATTTTTTGGCGTCTCACGCTGTACCAAAAATAAGCAAATATAACGCTTATAAGGATCTCCCGCTCTCTACCTACAGTACTTAAAAAATACTTTTAAGCATTTCCCGCTAACAATGTATCAAAAATACTAGATCGAAAGCAATTGACAATTATTTACTTTTATTTCTAACAATATAGGATTTTCATCTGTAAGCGTGTTTGGTTACTGTGCTACAGGTCACGAGTTTGATTCCAAGGGGGTTCTAAATAAATTTGAGTGACTTTTCACTAATATTTATTAAATATTACCGTGGACTAGTACCTACCTGAAGCGCAGAACTTTACTTCAAGTAATTAACAATCAATTCAAAACTTTGATGTAGTGCCCTATGCACCATTTGGTACAGATAAGGGTGAGAATAAAATTAATTTTTAAAAAGGAAAAGTGCATTTGTGGGTATTTTATAAAATAATTACAAATTTATCTCAAAACCAGGTGTATTTGTATTTGAAGTTTTTGTTTCATTAAAATTTAAGTAATGTACATGATACATACTATTAAATGTTATTATGTGTTCCATACATGTATAAAAGATATACACACATATGCGTTGCACTAGGGCATGGGTGGCCAACCTTTTCAGCAGCCGGGCCAAATTTTAGAAACGATATTTCCAATCGGGCCGTATATTTTTTTTTTTGATTATTCAAAGCAAACATGAAATATATGTTTTTTTTTAAAAGAAGATATTAAAATGATAATTAAACATATTTATTAGATTATCTACACACAATCTGAATATTGGTTCGGTTGGCTAATATCCTGGCCATTGCGTAACTAGCTTTTACAAAGTATTTTGACCGTTGAATCACACTAGTCAGTCGGTTATAACAGCATCAATGAGTGTTTAAAAGTCTGTCGCAAAATGTTGTGATTGTTTGTTAAAACGAATATACCAAAGAAGAAATTGTCACAATGATGAGATACTTCTAAATATGGATATGATACGAACTACGCACGATGGAATGTTCTTTTGGTAGTTTTATGTACAAAAGGGTGATATGCTCCGCGGGCCACAAGAAAACACCCGGTGGGCCGCATGCGGCCGGCCCGCGGGCCGCGGGTTTGGCCTTGCACTAGGGTGTTGTATTGTGCAGTTATTTGTTTAGATGTAATAAATTTTACTAACCCGCTCTATTTGGTTGTGGCTCCACCAATACTTCCACGTAGCTAACAGGGAAGATTCCCTTCCTTCCTCCCAGCTTCCCTTCGTACCAGTTGTCGTCAACCCTTCTGATGAGTGTCACCAGCTCTCCTTTCTTCAGACCCAACTCCAGATGGGTTTGGGCCACAAAGTTGAACTTGGCGCGGGCTCGGCCTTCATTCGGGCGGGTGGTTGGTGTTTGTGGGGCATCATTATCGATCAGCTGTAATTTTAAAGGAATCATTTTAGAGCAAAATTTGCAACAGCTTATGTTTTGAGCAGAAGGTGGACATGGTTGGGACATGTCCTCAGAATGCCACCTGAGAGCATCAACCCCTCATGTCTCTTCTTCCAACCCCGAGGATTCCGGGAGATGGCGCGTGACAGAGTGACTTGGAGACGTCTCGTGTTGGCCATATACTCTACCTAGGGAGCGAACATGGAAGAAGAAGAAGAAGACGTTTTGATGGAAAATAACTGAAATAATGCTTATAGCGGATATTCAGAAGTACTTAATAGTAAATGAGGGTAATGGAAGCAAAGAAATATATAGAATCTGATACTGCCTCCAAGAGTAATCGTTAATACATCAATTAAAAAAATATCTTCTTTCGGATTATTATCTATATTATCAAAAAAAGTTAAAATTTACGACAACATCATAATATTTACATTACATTTAAGTTTTGTAGTGACATGGAACTTCATTTTATTTAATAAAACATTAACTATATAGTATTATCCACTTTTATTACATTTGATGAGTGACTGAGTTTTGTCATTACTGACATCATTAGACTGGTCCATAATCGCTAGTCTGATGATGTCGGTAATGACGTTGACCCATTCACTGCTCAAATAAAATAAAATTGGGAAAAATCTGGCTGTTGTTTTATTATATTGTACATAAATATTTTGTTTGATGTTTAATGAATTCTATAAATTTGTTTAATATATTGATGATTTTAAACGACATTTTCGAATGCTGTCACATTAGTTGACATTGGCTGTGATCAAGTTAACACTGTCAATCTGATACAGTGCCCTATCCACCATCTATTATAATAGGGGTCAACGAAGAAGCACACTGTGTGTAGTAAGCCCTTGATATTTATAAGTGTAATTAGAGGTTTTTTATTTTATTGATCATTGTTGTCAGAAGCTTCTTGAACTGATTAGACGAGTTTTAGACTAAAGAGAGTATTGTTATTCCAAATATTGTAATGTTGCTCGGCTACCGTTCTGGAGGTCCCGGGTTCGATTCCCAGGGGGGTCAAATAAATATAAGTGATTTTTTCACTCTAATATTTATTCAATATTACCCTGGACTGGTACCTGAAGGGGAGGGCTGATCACGTTTCCTTCGTGTGTTAATGATTAAGATAACACTGTGTTTGTATAATGCAGTACCCTACGCACCATTGGGGTGCGGGTAAGGGTTTGAATTGAATTGAAATATTACCTCAACGTAGTTGGTCGGGAACAATCCAACTTGTCCATCGCACTCTCCTTCGAACCAGTTCTGATCAATCCTTCTCCTGACGAGAAGTAAGTCACCTCTCCTGAAGGATAGTTCTCGAGCGCTCTGCCCTGTGAAGTTGTGGAGAGCTCGAGCGATCTAGAATGTTTTACATACGTGAATATAAAGCATTTTTAATTTAAGTTTTACTTAGTAAATATCAGTTTTTCTTAAAATCATTTTCATTCAATGATTCGATGCATTCCGAATTATTTTCAAACACAGTATATGAAGCTATTTCTAAATTTTTGAGTAGGGTTCTTGGGACGTTGAAAGTTGAAGATGGGGTAGGAGGTGTTTCTTATTTTAATTTATTTTATTTTTATTTTTATCAGTGGGAACATAGACAATAGGGGGGACGCTTTGGTCATTGTCATATTGTTAATTATGGGAATGCATCGAAACACGTATCACAGTAGATTTTAAGAAATAGTTGTATTAACTAAGCAAAACTTATTAACAACATTTTGAGTATGTCCACATACTTGTTTCTCAAATCTGAATTACTACAATTGTAGGAGTTATTTTTCAATTATTTTTTTGACATCTCATAAAATATCATATTTGATACATTGATTGATTATCCAGGATTTGGACCTCACATACTAATAAAAGAGTTTCCGCTCAATAAAAAGCTACTTTTCATCTCACCAAAAGATGTCTCTAGTGAAGTTCTAGTGATTCAAGAACAATGTTTCAAAACTGGTTCATAATATATATAGAACTTCCAAGAATTTGAGTAGTTTGGTTGTCAATAATGGATAGAATTGGTGAATGTTACACGTGTATGAAGTGATCATTCAAACCAGCCTATGACGGTCGTCAGCCCTGTGAATGCCCAGACTTCCATATTCTTTTTCATCTTTGATAAGATGTCAAAAAATAATAAGTAACAATTAAATTATAAATGGATAGATTTTACTACAAAGTGACTGCCGAATCAATTAATGAGAAAACATAATGTAGGTAACTATAATATGTTATTTCTTCCTATTTTGGTCCTTATCTCCACCTCAGGAGTTACACATGGTGGCTTGACTCTGGCCAATGTCTGTACATGACGGATTCTTCAGTTCTTTGGACACGTTGCGCGTGGCAATAAGGATAGCCTGGAACGACTGATTTTGATTAGTGGCCTGGATGGGAAGAGAGGGAGAGGAAGATTCCCCACACAATGGATTGATCAAGTTAAGGCACAGCAAGCACCTCGGTGGTTGGAGCGCTACGTGCAGCGCAGTCAAGGGATAACTGGATAAAAGTCATTACTTCGACAAGTGTAACAACTTAAGGACTAAGACGGAGAAGAGAAGAATCTCCACCCAAGTGGTGCATACGACACCGCATCAGATTGATGCAGTGTTAAATAGATTGCTGATAATGATGAAGTCAAATTGATTGCATTCTATAGTAATTGAGCAACAGAAAAACAAGTTTAGTAAGTATATACTGAAATTTATATTACACATTAATAATACATATTTCAAAGATATTTGATACGTGTTTTGATGAAAATCGATATTGTCAATAAGCTGTAAAGCACCTTTCTAAAATATTGAATACATAAAGCATTGCAGCTCCTTTTTTCTTTCAATTTGACTTGTTGAATAAGTACCACTATTTTTTTTAATCTATTATGAAACGTGTTTTAATGCATTCGGCATCAATGTTATACACCATATGTATTGTTAAGTTGAAATTTAAGATTCGTGCCTCCCTCCGGAACATTTAAGGATGAATGGGAAGAAACTATTTTCATTTTTTATCAGAAGGAACATGGACGATAGGATGCCAATACAATGGTTAAAGCTTCCCACAAGATTACACTTCATATATGGTCATTAATTGATTCAGCAAATACTTTGTAGTAATATCTACCCATTTTTAATTTAAGATTTACTTGGTAAATACCACTATTTGAAATACTGGTATTTACCAAGTATTACTTAAATTATTTATTGAAATAGTGGTATTAACCAAGTAACACTTAAATTATAAATTCATATATATATACGAGTATACATGGTGTTTGATAATAATGCTGAAAACATCAAGATGCACGTTGCAATATATTTTTAAAAGTAGTGGTATTCAATAAGTAAAATTTAAATTAACAGTGGATAGATTTGCCACAAAAAGACCGTCGAACGAATTAATTAATTTTTTTTTTACCTGATGTGGTCGAACTTGACCAGTTGAACCAAAAGTATCGTAACGATTCAAGGATATAGGACTCTTCTGCGCTGGAGTGAAGTTGTCCGTATGCCTTCTGCTGTTCATATCCTGCAGTTCCTGTAAGATAAAATACATGAACATAATTTTTTTGGCCGTTTGCTTTAATTCTAAAAATAAATTACACATTTTATGGGGGAAAAGAGTATTGAAGGGGTAAATACAGATAAGAAAACAGATGTAACAGGTAATCATATAAGAAAGAGATGAAATTTGAATGACATGAATAGGTCGGCTGTCCAAATTAAAAACACAGTAAGGGAAATTTTTTTGTAGTAGGTTTTTTTTGCATTTTTGGACTAAGTAGAGTCTACTTAGTCCATAAATGCAAAAAAACCTACTACAAAAAAACAGGCCCTTACTGTGTTTAAAATTTGGACAGCCGAGGTACTGAGTAGATATTTATGTATTAATTTTAAATCAAACTCAGATTTTTTGAGTCTACTGAGTTGTATTTTATTAACAAAAACACATAAAAAAATAATATTGTGATAATTGTTTCGCCTAGTTATGGGATAGTTGTCTCCCATAAATTATTGCATTATTATCTCCCATAAATTGACAGAAAAGCCTGGAGATAGTTTGTGGACTCCATATGCTCCACCTAGGGAGCGAATATGGTTTAATCATTTTATATATATATATATATATATATATATATATATATATATATATATATATATATATATATATATATATATATATATATATATATATATATATATATATATATATATATATATATATATATATATATATATATATATATATATATATATATATATATATATATATATATATATATATATATATATATATATATATATATATATATATATATATATATATATATATATATTTATACAAATATATATTTTATTTTATTTTATTTTTTATTTTTTTTTATTATTATTATTATTATTATTTTATTATTATTATTATTATTATTTTTTTCTAGGTATCTCAATAGAGACGAAACATCTATGATTGTTATACGAAAGAATCTGAAGTCTGAGCGTTCCACGCTACAATGACTTGCCTGATGAAGTACCTTTTTGCGTCATTTTTACGAGAACATATTCATTAATAAAACTTATTTAAACAATTATTTACACCGTTAGCGTTTATTTAATTAAAAAAAAACAACGAAAAAAAATATATACATATTTGGTAAAGGTTTTTTAAATGATTGTTGTGCATTTGGAGACCTCGATTCGGAAAAACATTGTGCTTCAGTAATAATGTACTTAAAGCAATTTTACATTTTTTGAACAATAATTTATTCTTATCATTCATCCTTCACTTTGTCTAATATCACTTTAAAAAGAAAATAAACACTAATTTTTAAGTAATATTACACAAAGTGAACCATGAATGATAAGGAGAGTGTTATATTACCATACCACAAAGTGAACAATGCTTTTAACATACAAAAAATATAACTGATTCAGTAAACTTTGTAGGGTCGTGTAAGCTTGCGAAAATGTAATGATCACTTCCAGCATGCAAATATTTTTTAAAATTTCCTTTACCTTTGTTATCGTTACGCTAATTTCTTTTTTTTCCGCTAAAGTAAGTACTTGTTAAACTGCCTAGTAAATGGTCATAATTTATTAAGTCTAAACACGATATTTACGATTCATCGGTGCATAGCAAAACAGTATTTGGAGCGTGTTGAATAATACGGAATTACTGAACTATTGAATGTTACGCGGGATTACTAGAACGCCAGTGATACACTATTGGAGTATCGCAGAGTCACAGTATTTTGATATTTTGACTATCAATGTGAAGAAAACGCTATCACTATTTAAAAAATACACAAAAGGCCAGTAATTAAACATTTAATTAACCCTAGAATCCTAAAAATCGTAAAAATTACGACGGCAAAATGACGATTCCTGGAAAAAAACAATATTCGCGTTGTTTTCACAGTACCTTCCTAATGTACCTTATTTAAAAAAAAAATTATGTTATTTTCTAAAGCCAAATAATATTACTTTTACTTCTTAAATATAAAAAAAATTGATCATTTGTATTTCGTAGTCATACAGGAGAAAGTGACCAACTGCAGTTTTTACAAAAACGTGATTTTTAACTATTTGACATCTTACTAGCTTAATACTGCCCTGAAAAAAATCCCAGAGCGATTTTAAACTTGGAAGTATAATATTTTGACTTGTTAAAAATGACTAACTGCATTGATGTTCATTTTCTTTACAAGCAAAAGTGACCAAGTGACAGTTGGACATTATTGCCTGTAGTAACAATTTTCAACGCCATGAAGTTATTTATAGTTCTGTATGAAACATTTGACGATGCACAGGGCACTGCATCGTAGCGGCGCAGTGTTATCTTGATCATTCATTGCATGGAGGCCGCGAAATGTTTGTTTTGCGTGTGTTGCTGTTACGTTTAATCGATGGCGCTGCCATTGGATGTAAAAAAACATGTTTTTACTTGTCACAGGTAGAACATGCTTTTAAAAATGCCACGTTGTGTCAACAAACGCACATTTCAATTTCTATTAAAATATATAAAATCACTGCCGAAATAGAGAATACTAAAATAATATAATCTATATATATATATATATATATATATATATATATATATATATATATATATATATATATATATATATATATATATATATATATATATATATATATATATATATATATATATATATATATATATATATATATATATAAACACATACATACATATGCATATTTAAATTCAAGGTAGTTGTGTACTTACGTGCAAATATTTCTTCTATGAAATCATATTATATTTTGAGAAAAAACCGCGTTATTTTTTTTTAAATATCTTTAAAAAACCACCAAAACAAAATAAATAATACACTACACTTTCAAAAATTTCCACACGCTGAATTTAGAACCCCAAAAAACACAACTGATGCAAGGCGAAACTCAACACAGAATAAATAAATATGTAAAAATAACATTTCAAGTTCAGAAAGTCTCGGCGGAATACGTAATGATCTTACTATCACAGTTTGTTGATCTTTCACATAAATTATACGAGATTTATCACACGTAGAAGCAGCGTGGTAACACTTCAGACTATAAAAATACAGCGGGCACTGTACTTCGAGGCGTATTGCCTATTTTAAGTGAGATTTTAGTTTATTTAATGCGAGATCTTAATTTAAATTTATTTAATTTCTAGTTTATTTAATGTAAGATCTAGATTAATGTCTTTTATTTTGTTGTTATTATCAAACTCGCTCGAGATGCGATTGAGACTATGAAAAAACCACGAGCACTCTACTTTGAGGTGTATTACCTATTTTAAGTGAGATTTCAGTTTATTTAATGTGAGATATTGATTTAAATTTGTTTTATTTTTGGTTTATTTAATGTTAGATCTTGATTTACTTGTTTTATTTTGCTATTATTATTAAACTCGCTCGAGATTTGATCGTGAACAGTCGCTATGGACTTCGGAAACTCTTCTGCCGTCTGTTGTACGTACTGTAAATTGTAAATACCGTATCTGTGTAATGCTTCTGTATCTGTGTTTGGTTTGGAATTGTATGTTGTCAGTCTGTCACCACCATAAAACGATGTTAACGCGACGGGTGACCACACTTAGCAACGAAAAGTGGTCCAGGAAAACACCCATTTTTTTTCTATGCATGTGTCATAACTGCGTTAGCACTAATATTACCGGAGAGCTTGTTTGTGCTTGCTGTACTAGCTATTGATCTCATCTACAATATAAACTAAAAACATAACATATAACTGACTTCATGAATAACCATCACATCGCTTTCCGCAGGGGTAGACAGAGAGAAACAATCCCTCACGCAAATTTGTCTTTGAAAACAATTTTCACCTCTTCCACATTCATACATACCCGCCGATTATTCCGATTCCTGACCTGACTACTCCCAAGTATTTGAATTACTTAATGATGCCAAGTTAACCTTGGTCTACCTCTGGTTTCATTACTAACTATTATACATTTGCCTCATACATTTGTTTTACTATTTTAAATACCCAGACTTTAATATTCTTCTTCGTCTATGTTGAGATATCATAATATAAAAAAATACCGCTTCGCTGTCTTTAAATATCAATACGCCAAAGCTATACCGTAGAACGGGGCTACTTGAACTTTGATGTGATACTTGAGCCCAGTACATTTTTTTTTATTTAGATCTGTATTTGGTCTACAGTAATGAACGTATCGACATGATTCATTGTTTCCCTGACAGGTGACACTTATTGTCACGATACGTTCATTATTGTAGACTAAATACAGACTCAAATCTCTTTTTTGTACTGGGCTCAAGTAACACATTAAATTTATGTATTAATTTTAAATCAAACTCAGATTTTTTGAGTCTACTAAGTTTACTTAGTAGACTCAAAAAATCTGTAGTAAACTTAGTAGACTCAAAAAATCTGTGTTTGATTTAAAATTAATACATAAATTAAAATGGAGTTCTACAAATTAAACGCCAAATCAATAAATAACACATTAAAGTTCAAGTAGCCCCGTTCTACGGTACTAAAAATTTTGAAAATTAATGGCACAATGAAATACAAGACACGTGACATTTATGGGAAACATTTTGACTGTTTTTTTGTTATATTGAAAAATTATCATGATTTTTTTCTAGGACAGACCCATTATTTAATTAAAAACTAAATGTTCAGGCATTAATTAATAACGCCGTATAATTAAAAGCCTTAAGCAAAAGTAAGCGACGTAAAAGAAATAAATCATCAAAATTTAATAACCCGTAAAAAATGTACATCACACGGTCAAATCATTAGGTACAGCATAAATAATTATTTTTTATTATTACTTCAAAAGATTTATGAATGGAACATTCAGATTGTAATTTGTAACTACTAAGTATGTAATTTTATACTGAATGCAATATGAAAGTCTAAAAAAACATGTTTATTCATCGGTTTTAATACCCGTCGCAGATCACCACTTCCGGTGTAGAAATTACATGGAGAATTTAGAGAATTTTATGTATTGATGCATAAATCCCATCACACTCCCCATGTACAGCCATCTCCCTTTGTATTATATATTTTTCTCTTTTCATCTCATTACTATACGAGTGAGCGGTTCGTCGCGTCTAAACAACTACTGTTATTGTAGCGCAAAGTCTGATTCACAATCGACCGGAAGCGCGCTTTGTATAAAAGTCAATGTTCGTGCATTAAAAAGGGAGTAAGTATCTTTTTGATGTGATTTTTTTATGACATTCGCCTAACCAATGGACAAAAGTGGATACAGGCCCAACATACGTTAAATTGCATATTATTTTTCTTTCAAACACTTGTTTTTTTTGGAAACATTATTTTTGTATTGAAAAAATAAGTTTTTCTTCGAAATAATTATATGGTTGTAAAAAGAAAAGTGTTATTGAAAGGTTAAAAAAATATATTGTAAATTCTAAAAATAAAAATAAAAAATCCAATACACGTCTGACTCTTAGCGCAGCCGGACGCTTGATGAATTATATTATTGCGAGTAAGGCCTTAAAAGCCCTTTGCAATGTTTTATTATAATCTGACAGTCAATGGTATTAAAATTTCCAGTAGACCATACATTACCATAAGTGTTTTAAACATTTGAAAATGGGTTCACATAATTATTTAATGTAGGACATTAATCTCTTCCAGGTATTTTAACAAATGTTGAATTATGTTATTGGAACGGTAAAAGTACTTGTTTTGTAAAACTTTTATAAATTCGCAACTATCTGTAAAATTCTCAACAAATTTAAATTAATAAAATAAAACACAACATAAATTTGTACAAAAAGAGAATCTTGCGTTCACGGGCTGTTGTGAAGCAGAGTATTCGTCTTTGTGGTAGTGTACTACATTCACATGTACCATGAAGTTAAGAACAAGTGCTTACTTATATGTAATAATAATAAGTATGCCTACTGTACTTGCGCTGTCTACTGTTACTCGGTTGGTGAACTCCGACCTCCGACTGCACTTCTCGTAATGCGAGAATCAACTATAATCATTTATTTCAATTCATCATTTTATTGGGCGATGAGTGCGTAACCCTTTGTTGGCTACTGCGACCATATAGCGAAGATATTACGACACGACCATTTTGACCGCCGTAATCACGTTAAGAGGTAATTCGCTAACACATAATTCATTCCACCGGAGACTACCGGATAGGCCACATGTCTATTCACGACCGATTTAAAAAAAAGTATGTATATTGGATTTATTTTTGAATTACCTAACGTCCAAGTGACTCTGAAATCTAGCTACGGCTTGTGCAACACTCAAATGAAATTATTTCACACTACCTACTGAAAAGAAGTATATTACATAGATTTTATATTTATGAAAACAAAGTTAGTCAGTCAAATAAAAGTTAAATAAATGAGAATAACCTGATACCATTAAAATATGTTTTATATATATTTTGATAAATTGGAAATATTTTATATTAAAATTTTATTCTGTTAATACTACATTTTCTTAAATTCTCTGGTGACACGTGTTTCGATGTCGTCCTTATCATTTTCAAATACTGTTTGTTGAAAATGATGCTGAATGCATTGAAACCCGAGTCAAAATAGATTTAAAGAAAAAATGGTATTAACCAAGTAATATTGAAATAAATAATAAATGGATATTACCACAAACTGACTTCCGGATCAATTAATGAAATTATAAATAATAAGATCCTGCCGGATATATTTTTTAAAAACTTGTAATACCAGTAGTTGTCTAGGTACACATTAAATTATATAATGACCGTCATCGCTTAAATATGGAAAAAAATGTATTAGGGATTTTCCGTTTTTACGGCCTCCAATTATTAAGTCTCAAAGTATATTTGTTAAAATACATCTTTTTAAAACATTTACTTTTCTAAACAGCTGTAAAGCACTTTACACTTTTATTTAATTTGACTAGTTACCGGGTTTCGTCATTAACGTCATCATCAGACTGGTGGGAGGCTAGACAAAATTCTACGTTACTTATATACACAACAAGGCAAGAGTTGAGAACTATGATTTTCGGATAAATTTTCCGAAGAAACGAGTTTCAATTGAATGCATTTAAGAAGTAAAATATAATAATCATTACTTAAAATTAAAGGGAGCGTTTGAAGAATGATTTAACATGTACTTATATTCTTTAAATAATTGTTTTTTTAAAACAAAAAAACCTTTTTAAATTCAGTTGCTAAAATTAATTTAACGACAAAACACAGGTACTGGTCGAATAAAAGAAAAGTGGAAATTTATAAAGTTATTGTTTTATTTTATGAAATGCAGTTCTACTAAAAAATGTCAGAATTAAACTTTAAAAGTTTACCTGTTTATTAAACGCGTAGTTTTAGCTACTTAAAGCTCAAATTAAAGCTAAACAGACTCCTATTTAGCGAGGAGCAGTGCTCTAAAGTATGAATTTCTCCAAAATTAAGGATTAAATTAAAATTAAAATTAAAGTTAGAATTTCATTGCTTGAACACCTACTGCATATAGCGATGCCGTCGCCGCCTGTCATATAATCTAGGAAAACATATTACGAAAATGTCAACAATTAAGTATTATGGCTTTTTTGACATCTCATCAAAGATGAAGAAGAATATGGAATTCTGGGCATTTACGGGGCTTACGACCGTCATAGGCTGGTTTGAGTGATCACTTTACACACGTGTAACATTCACCAATTCTACCCATTATTGACAACCAAACTACTCAAATTCTTGGAAGTTCTATATATATGAACCAATTTAGAAACCTTGTTCATGAATCACTAAAACTTCACTAGAGACATCTATTGGTGAGATGTCTCTAGAATGTAGGTGAGATTTACTTAAACCAGCCTATGACGGTCGTAAGCCCCGTAAATGCCCAGACTTCCATATTCTTCTTCATCTTTGATGAGATGTCAAAAAATAATATGAAAATTACTCCTGTAATTGGAGATAATCCAGATTTTGTGAACAAGTATTTGGACACACTCAAAATGTTGTAAGTATTATGGCAGTGCTGATGAAAAGTGCCATATAACAAATTATGTAAACATAAGAATGTAAATATGTTGTGAAAGAAGAAATGAGCAGTTGTGAAGCATGAAGAATGGAGTAGTGTGTAGATAGTACTCATTGCAGAATCTGGCAATTATTTTTGGAATGCCGTTTCACTCTCTCTTGGGTATTTATGTTATTCGTTATTCGGCATTAGTGTGAGACAAAGCCGTGGAAAAAACGTACTGTCCGCCCAAATATAGTTTAAGTGAATTTTTAATAATTTTAAGTGGTTATTTTGCCCGCCTCCGTAGTGTAATGGTCAGCACGCTCAGCTACCGTTCTGGAGGTCCCGGGTTCGATTCCCAAGGGGGGTAAAATAAATATAAGTGATTTTTTCACTGTAATATTTATTCAATATTACCATGGACTGGTACCTGAAGCGGAGGGCTGATCACCTTTCCTTCATGTGTAAACGATCAAGATAACACTGCGTTAATATGACACAGTGCCCTTTGCACCATTAGGGTGCGGATAAGGGTTTTATTTATTTATTATTATTTTATTACAATTTTTCCAGCCACTGATGTTTAACTACGTAAATATTTATATGAACGTTAAATTAAATTTTGTGAACGATTCCCGCCAAGTGCAAAATAAATAAATAAATTCAAGAAATATTTATTTTCAATTGGCCTGGGTGTTTGTGATGTATTTTTCACATTTACCTTCCCTATCCTTACTATCCCATATGCAGACAAGGCTTTGCGGGTTATTCCTTTTAAAAATATATATTTTATAGACATTTCTACTTTCAACATGTCTTAATACTAGTTACGCTGTTCCTCTCCAAAAAATAGACTAACTTCTTTATGTTTAACGAGGGACTTACACACATTGTTAATTGTTTATGCTTATAAATGATATAATACTTTTTTTTCTTATTTTTATTATTTTTTGTGTGTTCATTAATTTGAACTTGATTTTGACATCTTTTGAACTAAGTATTTTATTTTTATTGTTGTATCTTGATTGGAAAACTGAAGACTTTAATGTTATACTGAATCGTAATTGATACTTCCTGCGTGAAAATAATGTGAACCAATTTTCGCTCATATTACGCCTTTAGTTCCTAATTAAGTATCGTGATAGCATTATTGCATGATGCATCAAAATATACAAAGAAAGGAAAACAAAACAAAGAGAAATGTTCTGTTATTTTTAAATAACTTCCAAATGCAATTAATAAAGAGGTGGGTTCCGCAATAACTAATGCATAAAATTTATCATATTCAAATTACTGTATTTTCAGTGTGTCCTAATTTTTGTTTCCAAATTCGGGATTTTTTTCCACTTATTATTTTCAATCAAGATTTTTATTAGTATCCCATTAAAATAAGAAAAACAATGGGTATTCAAAGAAACTTGTACAGTTTTTAGGAAAAAAACTGGTTAATATATGAGTTTACATAAAATTGATACTGATATTTTCAGGCGTCCCCTTGTATGCAAAATAATTCGGAAAGTGTCTTAAATACACTTCATGAAGGTTTCTGATACCATAAAACTAACTTATTTTAACCATAGATTTCGCCGAAGAAGCGGAATGAAATATCTTTTCGATCGACGCATAAATATAACATCCTAAATTTGAGTAGTGTGGTTGTCAATCATGTGTAGAATGGTGAAAGTAACACGTGTATAAAGTAATCACTCAAACCAGCAAGACAGGTCATAACCCCCGTGAATGCCCAGACTTTATACGTTTTTGTAACGTTCACCATTCTGCCAATAATTGAACATTCATATTGCAGAATTTTTTTAAAGATCTTGTTGTTAGATTTCTTTCGTATGTTAGTCGTAATTTTTATAGATGTGGAATTTGAGCTAACGTTAGTGCCAACAGTTGAGAATTTGTGAAGTTTATCTCTAACCAGCCAAATGCCCGGTGGTAACCCTGGAAAGCTCAGACTTCCGTATACTTTCGTATAAAATAATACATGTTTCTGAGGGGGTTTTCCGAAACGTGATTCTTCTACATCTTTAACAAGAGTATTCTTGCTTACTTTTTAATTTATATTTTTATGTATCCGCCTAAAATGTTAGTTTGTTAATTAAACAGTAATTATTGAATAAATCGATTTGATTGGATTAGATTTTTTGTTTCAGTAGAGCCCCTTATTATTTTATTGGTATATCATCCGTAGGGTAAATAATCCAGTGTGCGATTAATTAGATTTCTTTTAAAAAATTTTTTAATTTAATTTTTATATTTGATGCACTTAACTTTGTGGTTTTCCATTTGATAATCAAAAGGTTACTTTGTTTTAAAATCACTATAAATTTATAGTGATTTTAAAACAAAGTTACATTTTGATTATGCGAAAAATTTATTGAAAAATAAATCATGTGAAATAAATGCTACACAAATAACTGTTAAGGGGTTTAATCATTACGTAAGTACTGGCTTAAAACTACTAATGAAGAAATTTCTAATAACCTTAAAGATTAAGATTTTAAATGCCACGCGTTAGAATGAAAGTTAATCAATTAAGGAAAGCATTAAAATAATAATTTTATTAATCTCCGAACCACGAGTCGTTAAATTAAATTAATAATAATCAGTTTATTGAGACTTTCCCTTCGTAAAAAAGTGACTTATTTAATAGAAATCGCCATACACATTACACATCCGTCGAATAAGAAATAATGGCAACTTTCAAGCAAGGTTCAGTAGCTGATGATTAATTTATACGATAAGAACTTAAATGTTGAAATGCACCAATCAATTTCAATATAAAAATGTGGTTTGCAAGATGAAAGTAATCGGAAATGTGGGTACATTAAAATACTAGGCCTAAATTGCTCGCTGAGGTTTGATTTATCGATCTTTGACTAGGTACAAGAGAAATAGGACAATAATTGCGAAAAACTCATTTCCTACGATGTATTTTTTTGAGGAAAACTAGGCATGATCAAGTATTTCAAATACTTGAAAGTGGTAAGGTTAGAAGTCAGAATAATCGGCGGGTATGTGTAAGGAAGGAGATACACGAATATGGAAGACGCGAAGATGGTTTACTCTCTGCCTACTTTTTCCAACAAATTTTTCACAAAGTATTCCTAAATATTGTCAAAAATGAATTTTAAAAATATGAATTCAATTGGGTGAATGATTATCAAGTTATCGAGTAGAACGACGTTTCATGGGGGTTTTAAATCTCATCATAAATGATGACGTAGATTGATGATAGCTGACTTTTGGAAGGAGATGGCACTAATAGAAGATTAACATGAATAGAACTATTGTTAGAAGAGTTTTTAAGTGGAATTTTTTTATTTATTTATTTATTTATTTATTTCATAGATACATGCATTTTTTACTTTATGTAAAACGGCTCTTTAGGCATGGCCTGTGTTGAGTCGAAATACTTACATGTTAATACAACTTTTTATTTTTATTATTATTTGTTTTTTTTTATTATTAGATGATATACATTACATACTATAGATACAATAACAATTTACAGTATACAGGTTTTAAAATATTATAATTACACCTGGACTTTAATCGAATTACTTTCTACCTTCTCCCTTCCAACGAGAAGCAACCATCGACGGACACTGTTCTTAAATTCATGATCTCTACTGAAATTCTGAATGGTTACGTATTACATCAAGTGAGCGATGAATGATAAGGAGAGTATTGAATAAAACTGACCTGCAGATATTTCCTTCGTCTCTCCTCCTGGTAGACCCTTCTCATGTGGTCCGCCTGCCTCCTGGCCAGCTCCTCTTCCGGCACCAAGGGACGCGGCTCCTGACGCACAGGAACTCGGTAGTGGATGTTCACATCGCTCTCCACGTAGCGACGTGGTGACTCTACAACAAGAATATCAAAACTTATCATTAAACAGCGTCATAAAAGCGAGATACGTATGGACGAGTATATATATGTATATGTATATATATTTATTTATATATATATATATATATTTAAATATATATATATATATATATATATATATATATATATATATATATATATATATATATATATATATATATATATATATATATATATATATATATATATATATATATATATATATATATATATATATATATATATATATATATATATATACATAAATGAATATAGGGGTTGAATTTATCATGGCCTTAAGTACGTTAAAGTGTTGTATCGCAGAAAAGGTAAGATTACACCACTGTGTTTATAAATGTCATTTAAAAAATTGGATCGTAAATAATTTAAATCACTGATAAGTATAAAAATAAAATGGAACTGTTCGAATGGTAAGCAAATCTGTATTTTTAATAAAAACACTATTTGATTTCAATAGTGTGATCGAAAAAATTGATTTAAAACGATAATAGATGCTCCAGATTCCGTCTTATTATAGCAATTGATTTTAATCGAATGTTTCAATGAATTTATCGAGCATTCACAAGTATTTCAAACAAGCGTAAAAACGACCAAAAACTGACGTCAGTCATCACAAACGTCAGTCATCGAATCGTAATCGGGGTATTCTAGTAGCATATTTTAAGTGCGTTTAGTGTGCGTTAGAAATGATCAAATGAGTTGCAAATATTTGTCTCTTCTGGCAGTAATTATTCGCTTTATTCAAGTTTCCGACCGGCTGCTATTGGAAATTGGAAAGCCGTGCTGTTTTTTTATGATTTTTTTGAACATCTTTATGTTCGGCTTTTTGTGAATGTCTTGCGGTGATTACGCGGTACCGAGGAGCTACCTTCGTAATTTCTATTCGCCTTAAAGCTTCGATAATTACTTTCTTCTACATTTGAGTCGAGTCTGGGTCGTTAGCACATGACACGTCTTTATTTGTTCTCTAATTTGACGTTTTAGTTGTGACGCATCGTTTAACTTAGCTGAAGAAAAATTAACGCATAGATTAAAAAAAAAAACAAAATATTTATCAAAATTAACAATTGGCGTGAAGTATTATTAATATGTAGATTTAAAAAAAATATTTCATAATTTTTATATTTGTAAATTTCTATGGTAAGTCTTTTTACCATTTTTTTGCTTCAGAATCCCGTAAAACGTCTTTCATATTACTGAAAGTAGAGCAAACAAACAACATCCCGATTATTTTATTGGTTTTGCTTAATATTTACATATAAAAACATTATTTCCATATAAAGTTACCTCCGATAACGCGGTACCTTTCTCAACGTTATAGGGTTTTTTTTATATGTTTGTATTATATGTATATATTATACATATATCACAGTCTAGTCAGAGGTAATAAAGATAAATAATATTCTCCAAACAAACATCTATAAGACTTAAAATTGTTCAAAACTATTCCAAAAATTATATGTAAGTATATTTCGTATATACAAGGATGTAACTGATTTATTTGAACAAAGTACATAAGTAAATAAAAGATTTTAATAACTTGGTAGACTTCAATCATTAAGGTAATCAATGAATTGTATTGAAATATATTTATTGTTTTGTCAATCCAATCTAATTATAAAATTCATCATGTTAAACGTAGTGTACGCGAGTTTGTTAGAAGTTTACGAAAAGCGTAGGATCATATATAAAATATGTGAAATTGTCAGACGTCCGATTGGCGAAATAATGACGATCTCATTTATACTCGGTGTCAGGTCTCATACAAACTTTTCAAAACGTTTTACCTATGGTCATTTGTGTATGTCAGTGAAATCGGCACACAAACAATTTGCTAAGAGAAAAGGCGCGTGCGATGCATACAGAATAAAGGCTTAATTTCACAAACCAGTACCGACAGTATAAAGCTCGGTTCAATGCAAAAAGCCACGGTATTTGTTTCCTAGAACAATACAAATGATTATTTTACTAATTGCAAGTATGCCGGTTGACATACGGTTGAACTTACAAAGATATGGCAGCGAATATGATGGATAATTATTGGTTGCCAGTATTTGCGACGTATTTACGTATTTCACCGTCGACAAATTACCCGCCATTAAGATTTCATTATAGCTTTGTACAGACTAACGACTCGAGACAGTATTCCGAAGAGAAATGTCAATAATCACATTAAATATCTACTATTTTTAATGAAACTTGTGTGCAAAATATGAAAATGTTGCAGTGAAAAATCGATTCAACGCTCGTTATTTTAGATCAATTTGTCATAATGTCAATATTAACGTCATTCAATTAAGTTTAACTTGGTAAATACCACTTTTTTATAAATCTATTGTATTTTGGTATTTTTATAAATCTGATGTATTTTGGTGCATCGTAACACGTGTACCAATAGATTTAAGAGGGAGAAGAAGGAAAAACTAAGGAAGATTGAAATGATGAACAGTTAGGGTTTCAAGAATACATAGTAATGATTCAGGCGTTTTTTAAAAATTTTCAGATATGGATGAGAAATATATTTATTATTTTAGCATAAAAATAGATTTGATAGATTTTTAACCTAGACGAAGATCAAATAAAACTTTTATTTTAAATTTAAACGCGTGTCAAATTAACGGCCATAGAAAAGGGGTTCATTCCGTAAAATAAAAATATATATATAAAAAAAAATATTGGAATATTGGAATAAAGTGATGGAAATTTTTAAAAACATTTTTCCATCATACAAAAAATCCCATCCTGCAATAGTTGGTAACATCAATATATTTTTCTTTTCTTTTTGATATTATAGTATTAAAGCATTTCGACCTAGAAAATAGGAGACAAATTTTGACAGAATAAGGATTCGAGCACAAAACTTCAAAACAAATATTCGGTCACCGGACCATAACCAAATTAAAACTTTGTAATACATTCAAATTAAGAAATAAAATTATAATTAATATTTGTTTCCAAAGATTTTATTCGATGTTATCTTTTTAATTACCGACTTCCGGTTTGAAAAACGCTGGTATTTTTAAAACTCATTACTGTATTAGTTGTATTGTTGTCTGTGGGAAAATTATTCGCACCATTAAAATGAAGGGTAAACACCATAGCATAAAACCGGTAAGACGATATTATAAATAAATATGAAAATAAAATTGCAATGATAAGACATGAAATTTTGGCGTTTTTTTTATGAATCTACATTGCATATTTTTTTAACGTTGAATATTTTTAAGACTCTCATAAAATATGGTTTAAAATCATAGCTTCACCGAACAATTAATATTGCTATGCACTTCTTGACTCGTGATAAACTGCATACAAAACTGCGGACTTATTTTTCCTACATTGTAGTGTAGGCCTTGCGGCCTATTTTTAAGAAGGATTAATTAGCCTTCTGCGATGTCGATTCCTAGCTATAAATCCATATCTTTGGTGATCTGCTAGGATGTCGTCTACCTTGTGCAATATTTTAAATTGAAATGTGAGGTAGTCTGGATGGTTCCATTCTTCTCACATGCGTATACAATTGTCTTTTTCGTTGCTTTCGACCTAACGACATCTTCGATCTCGCATTTACGTAGTAATATTTGAAAACTAACAATATTTTTTCAAACTAAATAATCGCAGAAACTCGAAGAATATCGTAGAACGAGGCTACTTGAACTCTGATGTGTTACTTGAGCCCAGTACAAAAAAAAATTGATCGTGGTATCGATCAAAGTATCGTGACAATAAGTGTCACCTGTCAGGGAAACAATGAATCATATCGATACGTTCATTATTGTAGACCAAATATAGATTTATTTATTTTTGTACTGGGCTCAAGTAACACATCAAAGTTCAAGTAGCTCCGTTCTGCGGTATGTTGTTTTTTCACTAACAAGATGAGTGTAAGTCACTTTTGCTAACATGACGCTCAATTTTGTATTAAAACATTCGCGCGGTACGGTGCGTACGTGTAAAGTCAACTAATCACTACTTTAGACGAGAGCAGATATGTAATTTAACAAATAACTACATTGTAACGGTAATGATATTTAATGAAAGAAAGTACCTACCTTCCGTTCAAACTAGATGTGTTATGACTACAATTATCAGGCGGCAAAAAATGCTTTGGCGACAGAAAGAGAAATCACGAAGAAAGTAATGCCGAAATCGGAACATTAAGTTCCTAATAAAACACAAATAAAACAGTGTTAAGAAATAAATATTTGAGCGGTGGCAACACCGTTTATCGTCGTGCTTTGTAGGTCAGTGTTGCCTACTGTATATTTAATTTACGTCCAAGTAAGGTCAGTGACCAACACTTTCACTGGTTAGACCAGACCTATGGTAAATCATTATAATATATAAGCCCAGCGGAACAGGTACTAGTACCCACTAAGTCACTAAGTAATAAGCATCGTTTCTTCAAGTTTTTCTTAGAAATTTGATATGATTAGTAAAGTCAGTTCTAGTACTCAATTTTAAAACTCAATAACCAAAAGAAGAGGTTGTATTATTGAAAAAGACTTCAATTTTTTGACATTGATTGATAAATCCTTTGTCATTATTACAATTTTTAATTTTCAAATTCCGCCCTAAATATTTTGAATACCCAGGTATAATATATCGATCATCGGTCGTCAATTTTTGACATTTCGGAGGAGAGAAAAAAACTGTAAATAATTATATTTTGTATATTAAAAGCATTGATAACTAATTGGTATGCTAGTAAAATAATAAAAAAAAGTGGTATTACACAAAGGGAACAATGGATAAACAGAGTTTTTTTTAATAATTAGTTTATACAACGTTCAAATGTGAGTATACATATACATATATCGCCAGTTTGCAAAATAAATTCAAGAAAGATTTATTTTCAATTGGTCTGGATGTTTTTGATGTATTTTCCACATTCACCTTTCCTATCCTTGTATATAAAATCTGTTGCGTTAGAATAATCGCAATTTCTAGGGGGGTCAAAATAAATAAAGGAGTTTTCTCACGTCAATATTTTTTATTTTATTACCCTGGACTGGTATATGTAGCGCAGCAATGATAACCGTGACATCACATCATATACATAGTTAACAATCAAATATTTTTTTATCAAATATATGCAGTGCCCTATGCACCATTGGGTGCCGAGAAAGGTTCAGTAGAAGTAGTTTCATATTTAAAAAAAAGTATATATTAGAAATGTTCGTAACATAAGTTGATTTTTTGTAAAACTTTAAGTGTGTGATGGTTTTAAGTATTACTTAAATATGGCTAATCATTCAGCGAAGCACTGGTGAAATTGACATTATATGTACTATACAATATACGAGTATACATATATACCAATCATATGATCTTCACATCTCACACGTTATTCCGAATGGCCCTAAGCGCAAAACTTTCGTTAGCGCATCTAACTTGCTCAATTAAAAAATGACTTTTACTTTATCTGATGGTTTGATTTATGTGTTTTCTAATAATATATGAGACAAGTTTAAAAAGGGTCCGAGGAACGATCTAACTCGTTTTCACAGACCATAAATTAAAAGTATTTTGTTGCGAGTCTCGAATCAGATAGTAAGAAAATTGCTTCTCTGGTTCTAGATCAGTGCGTTTTGATTTGAGATTTGGATAATGAACTTGGTTGAACTAAACGCACATATGTACAATAGTTATCATACTGGGCGCTTTGTAACGTGAAACAACAATAACAATACGAAAGTAGATAAAAAACAACCTATTAAATTACTTTTAACTATAAAAATAATTATATTTTGTCCACCTCTATAGTGTAATGGTCAATGCGTTTGTGACTTCCGTGTTGGAGGTCCCGTCTTCGATTCCCAGTGGGTTAAAATAAATATAATTGATTAATATCATTAAAATACGAGTATATCACTTCATACTAATTACTTCATACGAACGTGAAAGGCAGGGCTGATTATTTTTCTTTCGAGTATCTAATGATCAAGACCTTATGCACCATTCGGTGTGGAAGAAGAAGAAGAATAAAATATAGCACAATATGATTAAGAAATCTCTGGTGAGACTGCAAAAAGTTTTTAAGAAGAGATTATGATAGTATTAGCGTTTATTAGGGCTTACGACTTATCGTCGGCTAGTTTCATGATAAAACATCTGTATCTCATACATATTTGGAACTAGCATATATGCAGTTTAAGATACAAGTAAAATCAGCTATTTACATGACATTAAGCGTTATCTATGGATATTTTAGAGAATTAAATAGTATTTTACTAAAATATATGACATTCCTTCGAATTATTAACGCAATCAACAAGACGCCACAATTATTTTTTTTCATCATATTTTACAAGTTCAATTTTAAATATTCAATTTTTTAATACAAATATTGGACTTCACATAAAATCACAATACCTCAAAGAGTTAAATTCAGCGTTTACATACAAAAATTTTAAGGTATTAAAAATATATACATATATCTTAATTTTTAAAGTAATCATTTTGAAATATGACACGCAACAATGCAATTATTTGAATAGCAGAGATACTCATAAGATATTATATGTCACTTTCTGAAAGTTACATTCACAAAATTATGAAAAACAAAAAACATTGAATAACTTTTGTTACGTAATTGCAAATTTCAAATCAAAAAAGTAGACGGTAAAAATAAGAAAAAAAGAGGTCTCCGGAAAACGTAATTAATTACAAAACAGATTACATAATATTTAAATTTAAATACACGATTGGTTTCCACACCTTGATATAAACTGATAATGAAAAGTTTTACATATTGACGAATAAATTTTATCAAATTTAATTACAAAATTACAATATTGTTAAAAAATTAATTGATTAAACGCGAGTAAGGGAAATCAATATACAAAGGAATGAGTATTTCCTTATTTAAAATAAAGAGTATAATATATTATTGTTATCCACCTACTCTAGGCAACTAGAAACTGTTGAAATGTGAATGCTTAGATGGTCAGATGGAGTGTCCCTTAGAGACAAAATAGAGAATTCAGCATTCGTGGAAGCCTGGGTGTAACTGACATTGATAGTAAAGTATAGGAAAGGCAATTGAGATGGTATGGGTACATATGACGAAGAGAACCTGAGAATATTATAAACCAGGTGATCGCCATAGATCTCTTTCGAAAAACATGTAAAAGAAGGCCAAAAAAATCATGAATGCTACAAAAAGATAACATGATTCGAAGACATGGCCTAGGTGACGTTGTATATAATAGAAGGACCTACAACTTGAGGATGAGGAATGCTGTGCCCAACAGTCAACAAAGACGTTAAGTTGGGATGGAGTCAGAAACAAGAAGATTATTGTTTTTCATTCTAATCTTTCTTTCTTAGTGTTTGAAATGGTTTGTACATATAAATAAAAGTTTGTACATATATATAAAAAAAACTAACGATGTGTGTGTGGGTGTGTGTTACAATGAGTTTGAATAAGTACGTGTAGAACAATGCACATAGTACACGTGTTATTGATCAAAATGGTTGAGTGTCCATTCTCGGAGGACGCGTGAAGGCATTTGAATGTTTGAAACCTGAAACACGGGTAGGTACAAGAGATAAACGTGTTTCGATTTCCAGTGCTTAACAGTTCGCTATTTGCTTACGGAACGCATTACGACGTTCCCTGAATAAAGTCAGTTACTTTGCCATGTGACTCAAGGCAATTCTATACTATGCACTCCATAAAAAAATATAATATACATATTTATACATATTTTTTCAAACACACACAAACATTGTAATGTCCGCCTCTGTAGTGTATAGGTCAGCACGCTCGGCTACCGTTCTGGAGGTCCCGGGTTCGATTCCCGGAGGGGGGTTAAATAAATATTTGTGATTTTTTCACTGTAATATTTATTCAATATTACCCTGAACGTACCTGAAGTATAGGGCTGATTACCTTTCCTTCGTGTATTAACGATCAAGATAGCACTGCGTTTATATGATGCAGTGCCCTATGCACCATTGGGGGGCGGATAAGGGTTCGAATGAATGAATATATTTACACATACATACATGAGTTTTTTTTGGCTATGATAAAGTAGAAAATATTAGTTCGTGCTATATTTCCAATCAGGTAATTAACTGAGCGCCGCGGAATGCAATACTTACCATCCTAACCATTACACTAGGGTCTACAAATAACAAATTAAAATCTAAAAAGGAAACGACAAAAAAAACTTAAGTCGATACGGTAAGCATTTTTTGTTTGTCACGACAAAATTTCAATAATTACTATGTCTTGCTTTTGGACGCAAACCGGTTTCAAAAAATAGTAAACACCACTATTAGTGACGCCGGTCACGTTATATAGGGTGTTTTTTTGTGGTTTATAAATTAAAATTTTCCGTAATACATTTATGGTAGCACCCGCCGTGTGACATGTTGCGCCATCTTGTTGAAAATACAGCTCTGTCACATCAATGACATTGAACTGAGGTACGAAAAAGTCAGTTATCATGGTTTTGTAGTGTTTCCCATTGACCGTCAAATTTTGGCCATCCAGCATCGCCTTAAAAAATATATGGGCTAATGCACACCAAACAGTGACTTTTAATGGATGTAAGGCCGCCTCGACAAAGGCTTCTGGGTTTTCTTCACTCCGAATTTAGCAATTCTGCTTATTGACATAGTCATTAAACAAAAATGTGCCTCATCGGTGAACAAAATTTTGCTTTGAAAAAGAGGATGAAGCTGAATATTGTATTCGGTTCATTCACCGAACCTACGACGCGCATAATGGTCATTTATTATATTTATGGTGAAATGGCAAAACGTACTGATTACAAATCGACTGTCATCTGTCCAATTGACAATCTGTAGAAACAATATGGTACACGATTTACACACACAAAAGGTTTGATAGCCCCAAGAATTAACAATAAATATGGGAGTCGAACACTGCAATATATCGTTCCGAACATTTTTAATTTGTTGCCGAAGGATGTTAGAGGTCAAAATAAAATATGGAACAAAGGCAAAATAAAGGAATGGGTGAATGATCAAGAGTTAATTTTATGAAAATTGTAAAATGTTTATATTCTTAATTTTTCTCTAAAATGGTTGAAAACAGTAAAAAATGTATTAAAAAAAAACTCCACTGACAAGACACATATCTGATGATGATGATATGATCTGCATTTAAAAAAAATATATTTTTAAAATTGTGATTTAAATAAATGTATACAATTTATGTTAATAAAAAAATTAATAAAAATGTTGCCAGTCAAAACCAAACCTCGAAAAAAACATCCTATACTTTCGCTCCAATTCGAAACAATACTCATTGATACTCTACAACACTTCAACGCCGATAAGAACTACTCAAATCGGTTCCACGTTACAAAGGTATTTACGAACCTAGACCTTGAATTTTGTAAAGATAAGAACAAACGAACTAGCTGCAGTTATTTCATCTATGAATAAAAAAAACATACAATGCATTAGAGCGATTATTTATGAAGAATGTCGAGATATATCTTGAATTCCTTTATTAATGGCAAAGTGTACTATTGTTTAGTATTCATTATGCATTCATGATTACTATCTGCACGAGGAACGGAGATGTGTGACTGAATGTAAAACATGTACGAAGAGACGACATTGTTGTTTAAAATATGCAATGAATATCTTCCTTGTTATGCTACTCGAAACTTAAATCTGATTGCTGTAGCGAGAGTGGACATCTCTTTAGCTCAAAGGTAGAAGAGCCATATTGGTAAATCGATTTATAAGCATATGCCTGAACTAAAGAACGACGAAGGTACTGTTAAGTTAAGGAAGTTGTTAATTTAATTTCTACGTGGCATTGGTGAGAGGAATTTCAAGGAATTGATGGTGACAGGCGACCAAAAATATTTTCTTTATTTATGGTCCATAATTATTCAATCCATAAATTATCTATGTAATTTAGATGAATTTTAGTAAAAAGTATTTACTTGTAATCGAAATATTTGTCTAACTAAAAGCGGTAACTACTTTAGTCAGTCTAATTCAAAAATAACTACTTAATATACTGTACATAAAAAATGTTTAAAAAGGTGGTTGTTTTTTTTCCATATTACACATTCGTTGAAGAATTTTAAAACGAAAAGCGAATGCAATATTATCTATTTTATCCAAGTTAATACAACATTTTTTAAAAATTCAATTCAATTCAATTTTCTTAATACATATAAATATACATAAATAAAAAAAAATGGACATTGTAAAATAAAGAATTTATATACATACTTATATAATTGATTTATGAAAGGCAAAACAAAAATCTTTTACTGTAGCCAAATAAAATGTTTTACAAAAATCATTTACCATTTTTCAGAATTTCTGTCGCATTTGTTATATTTGCGTTTAACTTAAATATAATATTCGTATCGAATTAAAGTTATAATTAAAACGAAATAGAGCAAATTCTAATGCAAAAAATGTTTTAAATAAGTAAATATATTTTATAAAATGTCAAAAAATATCCCACAAAATAGAAAAAAGAATAATTACCAAACTCACCCAAGGTCGCCAATTTTCTGAACTGCTTCAACACTATCATTGAAAAGGCTTTAAATTTATCTTAAATAAATTTTAATATTATTTTTGACAAATATTATATTAATCGCGAAAACAAAATTTTCTTAAAAAATATTTTAGTCGATTTTTCGATATTCCAGGAAGGAATTGTAATAATAAAAAAATGATATTTTTTTTCTCGACCTTTTCAAAATATTTTTCAAACTTTTCAACGCGTCTTCCAGTTGCTTGGATACGGTGAACACTGAAGGCAAGGCTGTAATTTCAAACAACGCGGGTACAGCCTTCTCCCGCCAATTTCTCTCCGCTGCGCGCGCATGTTCCGTAGACGTCACGAGATCACGTGACGCCTTTTTCTTGTGCCCGCCATTAGTGTAAAATTACATGCAGCGGCCAAAGACAATGGTTTTGAATGATAATGTCACATTGGGATGTGTTTACGGGTGTGGTGCGTACCTACCTAGAAACACGTTCCTCTTAGGAATGCAATTTAAACAGGCAACAAAGATTGTCGAATAAGTAGGTACTTAACACAATAAAAAAAATATTTAATGGAAGGCACGTGCTCATTTGTATGAATAAATAATTTATATATATATATATATATATATATATATATATATATATATATATATATATATATATATATATATATATATATATATTCTTTCCTCTTACCCACACATTATATTGTATAGAGCATTGCATTGGAGATATGTATAGTTTATTTGATATCATTTCCTATTTTTGTTTTTTTTTAGAAAAATTTATATTTCCATTTAGTGCTTTTTAAGACAGAGTTAGAAAAAACAGTAGATTCCAAATCCCAAACCGACGATATTCACACTAGATCAATAGCTAAAAAATCATTATTTAGAATTTTGCGTATATTGTAGTGTTTGAAAATTAATTTTGTATTAGTTCTGGAGCAAAAAAATATTTTTCAAACTTGAAATAAATAAAAAAACTAATCTTAGTCCCAAAAAACTGTTTTCTAGGACATGAAATTTGTATTCGATATAAAATGTATAACTGAGATACGCGTAGTTGTGAAAGAAATGCATTCTTATATTTATTTTCACGAATGCCGGTAATTTAAACATAATTTAACAGAATGAACCCAATCAATTGGTTACTAAAATACTACTGCATTCTCTTCTTTTTTGCACAATTTGTGCCTCAGAGGTGGTCACAATTATTTTTTAATTTGGGAAAAAAATGAGTTGAAATCTAGTTAACCAAAATTCTATTAAGTACCAATACATGTCCGCTTTCGTGGTGCAATGGTTTGCGTGTTTAGCTATCGTGCTGGAGGTCCGGGTGTGATTCCCAGGGGGGAGGGTGAAAAAAAATATGCGTGATTTAATACTCTAATATTTTTTAATGTAACCCTGGACTGGTCTTTGAAGTACGGGAGTGATCACCATGCCTTCATGTAAGCTACGATCAAGATAGCACTGCATCAATACGTTGCAGTGCCTTATGCACCATTGGGTGCGGATAAGGGCTAGAAGAACTCATTTATTAGTGGTAGAAATATTAAATATTACGTTAAAATCTAAATTGAAAAGTGATTACGATTTTAAAATGCCATTTTTTTTATTACTATAATTGCTACTGTAAACAAGTTGTTCAGTCAAATAAATCCACTAATGTGAATATAAACAAAGGTATTAAGAAGTTGTGAAATAAAAAAATAAAAAAATAAAAATTCTGAGTCAGAGAAACGTAATCAAATACTTAAACAATCTCGCGTTCTTCAGTCAAAAAACTTTACAGGTAGTCAGTGTATATTGTACCCACCATTTGTATATAATTACGACTTAGCGTCTTAACACACCCATTTGTAAACAAACACTACCTGTTAAACATTGTGCAATTTGTAAAATACGAGTATAACCTTCGAGGTTGACTATTTGATTAGCATAAACGTAATACGAGAAATCTTTGTTTTTTCCACTAACGTGATAAATATGTGTGTATGTACCGAAAATTTTACGCACTTTTAAAAGATTATGTGTTAAATAGATGCAGAAAAATATGGAAGTATGTATATTAACAGTGGTTACAACCTGTCACATACTAGTTTAAGTAATCACTTTTTTAAAAACATAAATTGGATAAATTTATTTCAATCACAATTAAACATATTTAAAACAATTTTTTGCAGAGACCAACCAAGCCACCTTGTGTGTCTTGTCGGTGGAGCTCTTTTTGAATACATTTTCATTTTTTTTAACGATTTTAACCTAATACTCACACAAAAAGGGAGAAAAATTAAGAATATAATTTTTTTTAAATTTTCATAAAATTCTAAAGAAAACTGTTTACATTAACTACATTTAAATTAACTACATTACTCAAATTTTTGTGACTTCATACGTCGCTTCATAAGTGAGTTTGCGACAGTATCTACGGTTGATTTGAGTATGCTTTTTATTGAGCAGAGATCCTTTTGTACGTATGCAAGATTCTGATCTAATTGAACATACTGGAAGATGCCTGAGAGCATGATTTACATTTTTATAAAGCTTATAATTTGTACAGTTATTTTATTCACATCATTTTGTGGATGTCCAAATCCTTGTTCACAAATTTGGGCTTCTTTATTATTTTTTTTAAATAAAAATCTTTACTGATATCTCGCACGTAGTATTCAAAAAGTATTATCTAAAGCATGTAGTTCAGGGTAGTGATTAGTATTAAGGCTAACCTTTTCATAACGTGTAAAGATAATATTTACCTCTTTTAGATAAACAGAAATCTGTATTGATTATTTTTAGTAGCTTAAAATCCTGACAAAACGGACTGATATCCGATAAAAAATGATGAAGTCGCTATTTATAATAATCCATAAGTAATGTAAAAGTTTTTTTTTATATTTTGGAGAAATAAAACACTTTGTTTTTTGATCCACTCACATTTTAAATAAAACCAACTAGTTTCGGCAACAACCTGTTTCCCTCTTCAGGGTTTGTTTTTATGACATAATGATATTTGGTTTTAACACAATGGTTTTGAATGAATAAAATGACATAAAACAACCACTGAAGAGGGCAATAGGTTGTTGGCGAAACTAGTTGGTTTTAATTAAAATGTGAGTGGATAAAAAAAGTATTTTATTTCTCCAAAATAAATATCAATGATCCACCAAGTTAATGCTTTAAATATATTTTTTTAAATGTATAAGTTGTCTACACAGCGTACTTATATGTCAACTTCCGAATGTAATCAATATCATGTTTTGAAAGCATTAACTTTGTGGATCATCTTGATATATTATTTCGAGAAATAAAAATACTTTGTGTTCTGATCCACTCACATTTTTATTTAACCAACTAGTTTCGGCAACAACCTGTTGCCCTCTTCAGGGTTACATTTATTACTAAATATATATATAAAAATAAACAGTGCAGAAGTTGTTGCGTTGAAAAGGGAAACTAGTTGGTTAAATAAAAATGTGAGTAGATCAGAACACAAAGTATTTTTATTTCTCGAAATAGTAATCAATATCCACTAAGAATTTGAAATACGAGGAGCTGAATATCAAAATGTAATTTTTTGAAAGTGATAACTTTAGGATTAGGTACTCTTAAAAAACAGAAAATAGTTAAAATTGAGTTTCAAGATAAAATTCCTACTAAGAGTATACATTAACACACACAAACAAGTAAGTATATTATAATACAATTTAGTATACTAACGATAGGGCTGTGGACCATATAATACAGGTAGAGCTGATAATCTTCCATCCCTAGCGGAAGACGTTGGCACGGACCTTCTTTGGAATGCATTATTGTTCACGTCGCTGTCCCTTGACCGCAGGGACTTCCCGTCTAGACTGAGAAACTGCAGTCTAGCCAGAGTCTGGCTGTCACTCTTATTTCCGGACTTCTTCGGCACGGTGCTGTAGTAACTATTGGCGATTATGTCTTTGTACGTGTACGCGTCGTTCAAACCACTCACGGCCATTTTGGCGAAACCTCTACGAAATTATCGTTTCACTTCACTTGTAATATAACACTTTTAAATTATTTTATATTTTCTAAAAACTAAATAACTGTTATGTTATTTAACATATTTTTTCTTCATCTAAATTTCCAACGTAAGTATTTATTAATTGAAAAGGAAAAAGAATGACCAAAACTATGGAATAAAGATATTAATAGCTACTAGAAAATCTTATTAATCGATTCGGCAGTTAATTTGTGATTACATCTCTCAATTGTTATTTAAAATTCACTTGATAAATATGGTGTTTGAAAATGATGCAGAATGCATCGAAACACGTGTCATAATAGATTTTATAAATAGGTTTTTGCAGAGTAAAACTTTTGTTAATCACTAAAATACGGTTGTTTTAAAATACAGATGACACAGAATGATTACGAATGAAGCATGTAAAATCTAATAAAGGTGTTATCAGTAGCTTCGTGAAAGATTACCCTGAATTGAATCAATCAAAACGATAAGATTCCAAGGAATTTTATCTAATGAATATAATTTGTATAAAAAGTCGGGAATGCAAAACAATGATGCGTGAACAAAAACACTGTACTACAAAGTAAATGCCGAAACAATAAATAACATATTTTATTTATTGTTTCGGCATTAACTTTGTGGTAAGACATGTTACAATGATTAAAGAAAACACTTGTTTTTTACCACTTGAGTTTTATTATAGACTACATGTTTCAGAAGTTAAACTTCCATCATTCAGGTCTGTATAATAACTTATTTATAATAACTTAGTTACTATACAGACCTGAATGATGGAAGTTTAACTTCTAAAACATGCAGTCTATAATAAAACTCAAGTGGTAAAAAACAAGTGTTTTCTTTAATCATTGTAATAAATAACATATTTTATTTTATTAAAATTAAACACTTGAATAATCCACTTTATCAAGTTTTATTTTTATTTTCGACTAGTTTCGAAAACGACAATTGTTTTCATCTTCTGGTACAAATTAAAACCATTTAATTTAATTTGTACCAGAAGATGAAAACAATTGTCGCTTTCGAAACTAGTCGTAAATAAAAATAAAACTCGATAAAGTGGATTATTCAAGTGTTTAATTTTAATAAAATAATCATGTCATTCCACAAAGTTAATGCCGAATCAATAAATAATAAATAACATACATTTATTTTCACTAATTGATTTTACATTTAATAGTTCCTGATGGAACAAGAGTTTATCACACTTAGAGTAATTGCGCAATGAGCATCGACTCCACTTAGAAAATTTCAGTAACGTTTACAAACACTGTATTAAAGAAAAATCAAAGCAAACACTTTTGTAGGGAAAGTGGCAAGTTAAAAACCCTACGCAAAATCTTACGGAACTAAAATATATATTTATCGTGTGCTCATATAGAATTTTTCAAAGTTAATGCCAATATAATAAATTTTCAGTTACAACGTTTGTGCGAAGTATCCCGCTCAATTATACTCGTATATACAGGGTGGCGCAAAATAAATTACCCCATCAAAATATGTTATAAAAACTAACTAACTAACCATCACGCCGCTTCTCCGCAGGGGTAGGCAGAGAGAATAGAGCGCCACACCACTCTGTCCTTGCAAACATTCTTCGCCTCTTCCACGTTCATGCATCTCCTCATACATACCCGCCGATTGTTACAACTCCTAACCTGACCACTTTCAAGTATTTGGCATACCTGATCAGCATATATGTTATAATATGTTATAATTTTTGCAAATAACGTCGTACTTTAATCATATTAGACATTTGGTAATAAGACAGCTGTGGTATACAAACAGGTGCCACAAAATTAATCATGCCATTCGTTTCAAATAACTTATTCAACATATACGAAAAAATAGTGATATAATTCTTTTATTTGGGCCTTTACATTTTTTCTCTCTTACATAGAAAATATGATATCCGTCAAGTGGCTACTGCCCGTGTTGATACACATTTGTGCCCGTTTATCAATATTTTTGTAAACTTCAGCTGTCGAATTCACAAATCGCTCACTCCTTTCAATAACGTCACATATCAAAAATCGTCCATTTTCAATTGTGCCTGTTTTTGGAATGCCCAGAAAATGTACCATATCCCAGCAAAAGCGGCATAGTTTTAACTTAATATGTACCCGCTATAGGGCAAAAGTTTTGTATTTACATTTTGAAGAAAGGGTATTGTTTAATTATTTTTAAAATATACTAAATATTTTTCAAATGGAGAAAAAACCTTCACGTTTTACCTAAAAAGATATGTTGCATAGTAAAAAGTTCAATAAGTGGCTTGATATTTATTTTTAATACATTTCATTTTATTCTTAAACTTTAAAAACGATCTCCTGAAAAATCATGTTTTTTAATCTATGATGTAGTCGAAAGGAGTGAGCGATTTGTGCCCGTTTATGAATATGTTTGTAAACTTCAGCTGTCAAATTCACAAATGTCAAATACGATTGACGTACGACACCATTTGCAAAAATTATAATATCTTCCGATAAGGTGATTAATTTTGAGCTACACTGTATACAACGTAAAAAAATGGTTGCCATGTGTCACGAAAAATACTAGGTTTTGTTTTATCTTTGTCAAACAGTTATAATCTGATAACATTCAAGGACAAATATTTGTTAACAATGTATGGTTCGATTTCCCCGGCCTTAAATGTCATTCAGCGAACAAAATGTCAAACAAAACTTGCGATTTCATCTGAAAATGTTATCGCTCAACGTACTTCAGATATGAAGAAATTGGTCGTAAGTGTGTTAAGTGCTCGAAGGAATGTTGAAAAATAAATAGTATTTGTTTATTTTCTCACATGTGCGAATGCTTTGCAAATGTGTACACGAATACATGTTATGATAAGAAATTATACATAAACTAGGCAGTAAGGTAGAAAAGAAATAAATCCAATTAAGTATTTATTGTTTTCGTAAAAAAAAACACTTTTCCAATTTAGTCATTCTATTCTAACATGGTCTACTCCAACATTTCGAGTGTGTCCAAATATTTCTTCACAAATCTGGATTATCTCCAATGATTATAGGAGTTATTTTATTATTATTTTTGTCATCTGAAAATAGATAAAAGAATATGGAAGTCTGGGCATTTATTTAATTTATTTATTTTTTAATTTTAAAAGAGAAATATTTGTGTTTTTATTATTCACACAAATATTTCGATTTCATACTATTTCTGTGAGCCTAAGCGGCTCATTATTAGAAATAGGTATCAAATTGTGGTAGAGTGGGTTCGAACCGAGAAACTCTGACTTAAGAGTCCGCGAAACTAACCACGGGATCACAACCCGAGAAAAAAAATATCTACTCCCTCCAATACTATAGGGTGGCGCAAAATTAATAACCCTATCAAAAGATGTTATAATTTTTGCAAATGACGTCGTACGTCAATCATATTTGACATCTGTAAACTAGATCCTCGTTAATACTTCATCAAATTTTTGTGAGTTCTTCGTAAATTAATTAGTTAAAATTCGTAATATGCACTTAAGAGTACATTAGTTAGCAAGATGATAACTATCGTTAAATTATCACTGTAACGATGAAACATCCTTGTGATGTAAATATAAATTACAAAAAACAATGGGAATCCATTTTAAGGTTAAACAGTGCATTTCAAGTACAGTTCGTCGCGGTTCACGTACCTATTTCGATATAATTAGATTGTTGCGTAATATTTACGTATGTAAATCCGAAGGAAGGCAAGGCAATACGTATAACGTTAGTTTATTTAATTTGACTGGTTTAACCTTCCTCGCCAGAAGTATCTAAAAATTACGCATGCTGCCAAGGGGGGTATTAGAGACCTCAGTCGTATTCATAGAAATATTGTAAACTAACTAAATAACCATCACGCCGCTTCCCGAAGAGTTAGGCAGAGAGCCATACAACCTTGTCATTGCAAAAATTCTTCGCTTCTTCAAACTTCATTATTTACAAACATTCCATGCATCTCCTCATACATACCCGCCGATAATTTCAACTCCTGACCCGGCTGCTTTAAAAAATTTGGTATACGTAATTGTGCCAAGTTTTCCTCGGTCTTCCTCTGCTTCTACTTCCAACTACATTCGCCTCGTCAATTTCTTTTACCATTTTTTCCTCACTCATACGTTCCACATGTCCAAACAATCTTAACACACCATACATTATTTTATTCGTAATGCTTATCTCAGCCTTGCATTATTTCCTTATTTCACTATTTGAACATCTATCATACATCGTTTTGCCGCACATTCGTCTGTCGTA
The DNA here is from genome assembly GCF_059751285.1 of Brachycentrus maculatus. Lineage (NCBI taxonomy): Eukaryota > Metazoa > Arthropoda > Insecta > Trichoptera > Brachycentridae > Brachycentrus > Brachycentrus maculatus. The sequence goes on from NW_028280777.1 coordinate 141,871, forward strand.
GACACGTCCAACACGGTATGTGAAAATGATGCGGAATGCATCGAAACACGTGTCACAGTAGATTTTAAGAAATAGTGGTATTTACTAAGTAAAACGTTAATTGAAAATGGATTAATTTTTTCCACAAAGTGACTGCCGAATCAATTAATGAAATTAAATAATTATTTTTAATAAAAAAATATCAAACATAATTATGTAACACACACAAATTAACATATTTTTTTCACGCTGTGTTAAATTGTATCTTCCGAATTAATGTAACGTCACATTGCCACTATCACTTTTTCGAACATGGAATACGGAACGTCGACTGATTTAAAATCCCGCAAATATCGAAATGTCACTTTGTTTCGGGGAATGGCCGGCAGGTGTGAAATTTTCGTTCTTTTTTCAGCACGTGTTTTAATTTCGAACACTTTCGAGGAACTGATTTGAGAAGCGTGTACTCAAGGTGAAAAAGAGCGAGTTTTGAATTAGTCGGACTGTTACTCAAGAAACAATAAAACAATCGAGTCCAGGGCCGCCACAAGGCATCTGGTTTCCAGTTTATTGGCAGAGCGGGCGCGGAAATTGAGAACGGAAGGGGATTACGTCGCGATTGTTTTTTGTTCAAATAAAGGGTGGTATAATATAATAATATAAATATAAACTAAAAAAAATACCAATACGCCGCATCCCCACAGGGGTAGGTAGAGAGAATAAAACGCAACACCAATCTGTCTTTGCACTCAATCTTCGTCTCTTCCACATTCATGCCCGCCGATTATTTCTAATCCTGATCTGACCACTTTCAAGTTTTTGAAATATATAGTATACTTGATCATGCCAAGTTTTCCTCGGTCTTCCTCTGCTTATATTCCAAACCACGTTCACCTCATAAATTTGTTTAACTATCCCTTCTTCACTCATTCGAATCACTTCTTAAGTCATCTCAAGACAGTTTTCTTAATTTTTGCGATAATAACTCAGCCTTGCAAAATATAAATCACAAAAACATATTTCAAAAGCCAAATATTAAGAGAGGTTGAATATTTGCCCGCCTCTACAGTCACCCCGTTTGGTTACAATTTGCAAGACACGTTTCAGATTCGTTTTTTGTACGTGGATAAAAACGTCAATTTCTATTTATATTTCATGTTTTACTAAGATATATTAAGTATTATGACACGTAAATCATGATTTTTGTGAGTTTATCTTTATTATTAGTATTATTATTATTTTTCAATTACGATAATCCCGTGTTGAAAAAAAACAGCCTGTATATAGGGGAGGGTTGACATAATCGTATTAGCTATTTTAAACTAGTATTGAGCGAAGGACGATGGGGTTGTTTACATTGACATTTTCTGCGCAGTAGATATCAGTTACGCAAGAATTAGTTACCTGCTTGCTTAATTTTTAATCAATATTTTTTTATGCTTTGCAGGTAGATGTACTCTATAACAGTGGCGTGCACAGAGAATTTATTAAGGTAGGCAGCAGAGTTAGGTAGTAAGGTTAGCTAGGTATTATTTACTAGGGTGGTCTGTCCGCTCCCGTAGTGTAATGGTTAGCACGCTCGGCTACCGTTCTGGAGGTCCCGGGTTTGATTCCCAGAGGGGTGGGAGAATAAATATGAGTGATTTTGTACTCTAATATTTATTTACCATGGACTAGTCCCTGAAGAGCAGGAGTGATCACCTAGCCTTCATGTAAGTAACGATCATGATATCGCTGCTTCAATATGATGCATTGCCCTATGCACCATTGGGCCCCGATAAGGGTTAAAAGAAGAAGATTATACTTTTTACCTATAATTCGTATCATATAAGTAAAATTTTCTATATTTTTGCCACACTTGAAAATGTTACTATAATTATAAAAACCCGATTTTATCTCTTTTATAGCAAATAGACAAGTTAGAATTTTACGTAAAATCCATTTCACCTACTACCTTGTTCAAGGAACTATAAAGAATGTGGAATAATTCGTTATTTTCATCAAAAAACATCAAATGGCATTTAAATTAGTCATAAAACTAAAAATAACAACTAAATTAACACTCTAAAACCGTAAAAAAAGTACCCAGTCCGTGGCGTTGATGACAGTTCTCACGGAAATTAAATTTGGAACGAGTGAACAATATTCAAAATAATAAACCAATCACAACTCTCCGAACAAAAGAGTTTCAACTCAAACTTCAGAGTGAAATTTTTCCCATGCTCGTCTGATAGCTTCATTATCACAATTGTTCAAAACCGAATTAAACAATCATGCGGACTGCTCAATAGATTTTGTTTCGTATAGTAGTCATCAAAATAAAAAAATAAATTGATATTTAAATTTGGACTATATTTTATTTAAAAACAGTATTGCGTGACTACCGGATTTCGGATAAATATTTTATCATCAGGCCAAATGTGGACTGTAGGTCAAATGGACAGGTCAAATGATTAGATTAAATGTAGACAAATGTAGAACGATGAATGATAAGGAAAGTTTTATGTTACCATGCCACAAAGTTGACGATGTTTTTAATATTTAACATATACTTATATGAACTTTTTATTACTTTAATTTAATGATTTTTAAATGAGTTTTTGCTGATATCTTTTTTATACATTTAAAAAAAATATTCAAAACGTTTGTTAATGCGGACATATATAAATGTACGTAAGGACGTATCCATCCCTGAATAAGACAAGGTGTTTGTCGAAATCGGTTGGAATAAGAGTACTTAAAATATGTGGAAGAATAAATTATTGTGTTTTATTCATGTTGTGATATTTTTGTACTCGAAAATAAAGTATTAAAATAATTGAAAAAAATTTAAAACCTATCAATTTTCTCTATCATTTTCACATTAGCGTTTGTGTATTTTTTTACTTTAAAACAGCGTTTTGTTTTTCTTAATAGTGCTATAAACATACAAAATATCAAATATTTAAATAAAAAACTAAACATAACGGTGTAATCATCTAATAATATAACGTGTCATATCGCACGGTCAATAAAAAAAAGTAACTTTTCAAAATTGTATTTTTGAAATCGTGCATCGTGCGTACCGAGCCTTAATTATATGGAACAACCAATATCATTTGTAAAGTTCCTAGATTTATTTCAGCTGTGTCAATAAAATTTTAAAATTTTCTTTATAATATAATAGTTGGAAGATTACTTGAGAAAAAAATCCATTTTTAATGAAAAACAAGAAAGATAGATCTGCGAAAAGAATGTCATGATTTTATAACTCATATGAATTTCATAATAAAAGTAATTAAGGAATATACTGCAGGTATCATAATGATTTGTAATATACCACCTGCAAAATTCACAAGCAATGCAAAAATCAATTATTTCTAAGAATACTAGTTTTCTTCGTTGCGTTTTAAAAAATCGTGCAAAAAATAATGTAGCAATCAAAGAACATGTTACATGGTATCTAGAAAATATAAAGGCCCTTACCTGGATTGTAACTGTTGGACGATATCCCTTTAGGTGGTGGAATGGGTGCCAGCTCAGGGTCTAAAGTAAATGTCAAGCAAAAAAATAATAATAAAAGAGTGGATAAAAAAATAAAACGAAAAAAAGGAAAAGTATCTAAGTCAAAATTAAACAAGGATTGAGATGAGAAGAAAATGTTGCCACAGCAAATTAATATGGTACATGATCTATAAAAGGATGTTGATATTATTTTATGATATAAAAAAAACATGGCACGCACATTTCATCATTCAGAAATATAAAATACCCAAAATACCATTAATTTATATCTATGTGCAGAATCCTCACGATATATGCATCATTTTCCCAAGTAATGCATGATTTGGTATTGCCTCTATATAATATAATTGATATGCATATACCGTGATTTGTTTTGTGAATATCTCATAGAAAATGAATCATTTGAAACCTTTGAATGTGACTGTAGGTTTCCCCGAGTACGTTTGAGGAACCACTGGCCAGGAAGGACGCGGAGGGCGCGGGGGGGAAGTCTCTTCCATTGGCGGTTGGTAGCGATACCTTGGCCTGTGTTTCGAGGGGTCAAACTCTTGGTCAGCGAACACGTCACGCACTTTTGAACTCTGCTTCAGTATAGAACTCGGCTTTGTACTTTTGACTCTAATAGGGGACGCGGATTTGGGTCTAGTGCGATCTCTCCTCACGGGAGAGTACTTATCTTCGGAAATGTAATCGCACGTCGAAAGAGACCTGTTGTTGTCTTGTCTCTTGGGGAATTTGTGCGCTGTCCACGAACCAGATAGGTAAGGAGCTATGTCTCGAAGTTCGTGAATATCCGGCGCGGATGTGAACATCTGTCCCAAGAGAGATGTATTTTCTTTTTCGAATCTTTGGCGAATTCGTTCAACTTCTCCTATGGGACATTCTGCAGGATATTCGTTCGTCACTCGTGAAGGAGCGGTCAATGATCGAGGCTTCAAAGAAGCTAGTTTAGATATTACATCGATATGTGGCATATCTCTGTTATCTTGTCGTATCGGTGTCTTGGGTATTGGAGAGGTCATCGCATATCTTTTATTCCGACTTCTACCTCGACTGTTTACTTCATATTTATGTGTAAGTCTATCAACATCACCCCGTTCGTGACGTTTTACATTTGATATGTTTCGTTTCTTCCAGTTGTGTTGTAGTATAGTCCTCACTATTTCTGGGTCACTTTGGTGTCTTCGCAATGCGGGAGGGTTGAAATCGAGATCATTCAATATCTCCGAAAGCTCAAATTTATTTTTTAGCTTCCCGACTTCGCCAGCTTTGACGAGACTCAAATATGCACGCCAATATCTTTCTGGATCCGGTGACAGACTCCTACTTCGGCTAATATTTTCCAACTCTGAAATATTCGATGATAGAGAAAGATTTCCACTATCAGATTTCTGTTCAACACGTTGAGTAACTGGTAGAGTGGTGGATGCAGTTGAAGAGAGTGATGGATAGCTATTCAGCTGTGTTTCACCGAATAAATCTTTAAGACTCGAATACGACTGAGAATAATTTAGCTTTTTACTCGCTGGGAGTTCCTCACTTTCTTTATACGGGGGAGGAGAGGGAATTTTCACTTCATCGATAGGTTCACATGTGTCTTGTTTTTCTTCAGAAGAATCTTCCCTAGCGTGGTATATAACTGTACCAATTGGATCCTGTTTGCTTTTTTCGAAAAAGTCTACCTTTTTCTTTACTTCATCTTTAACACCGCAAAAAATTACAGTTTGGTTTGAAGTATCAGAACTTCCTGTTTCTGTTTCGCTGGCAGAAGATGGTCGAATAGGTGATGAAGTTTGATAAATTTCTTCTACAAGAGAATCAGATATATTTCGAACTCCGCTAGTATCTTTATGGCTTTCTTGAAAGCTTTTATGGTTGTTGTTTATTGATATAGTCGGATGATCAGCAGATGAGCTAGGACTAGTAGTACCAGAACGACTATGAGATATTCCCCTTATTCTTGCTGCTGCAGTTGCTCCTCGTGTTTCTTTTGCTAAAACGATCGGCGAATACATTTCTTTGTTTTGTTTAACTCTTTCCAGAACTTCTTTACTCAATGTCATTGAAATTTTTTTCTTGTCTTTTTCTGATAAATTTTTCAGAACATTAAAAGAGTTTTTAAAATCCTTGTCCATTGGTAAGTGTTGTATAGAACTTATAGAATCTGATTTATAACGTTGGCTATCATCCATTGCACTAAATTGATCTCCCGCAGTAAACGAGTTACATCGCACTTGAAGTGAATGACGATTGTCAACAGCCTTGGATGATGGAACAGTTATTACGTAATCTTCAGTATTGTCAACCGATTCTTTTTGTCTGGATCCAAACTCTTTGCTATAAATTGAATTGAGTTGACTTTTTAAAGCGCTAACTTGATCCATAGAAAGGCTACTCCAAAGTCTGCTACCGATTCCAAGACGTTCTCTGATATTTGTCAACGTAGGTTCAGCTCTAACTTTGTTCGAAATATGATCCGACTTAGACATTACTTCGGGTTGATTTCTTTTAGATATATTCGTAGCCAGATTTACAACCGAATTTCCTCTCCACAAAGGTGTGTAAGCATCTCTGTAAACATTTTTTTTGTACGACTCTCCTTCATATTCACGGTCAGCCATTTTTGAAAAATGGTCTTTAAGATCTTCTACTGATTTTTCTTTGGCTCTTAAGTTCCAATCCTTATTCCGACTCCATCTTAAATTTTCGGAATCGTTTGGCGAAAATAATAAATCTTTTTCCTGCTGTTCGATTTTCATTTTTTTGTAGAGTCTATTCAATTCTTCCTCTGCCCTTTCCTTAGCTCGAATCAATTTCCAGCGCTCAAAATCTATGATTTCTTCATCTCTTTTACGTGGTCGTAAGTCACTCGATGAGGTTGTTCTTTCCAACTCTCCGATCCGTTCAAGGTACGCATAAAATCGGTTGAGTTCCTTAAATCGATCGGATTTCGATCTTTGATGTTTCAATTCTGTGATGTACTCCTGATAGTCAAGATGCTGTCTTATACGCTCTAAATCAGCAGACGAACTGGATCGCTCTAACGAACGATTTCTTATAATTTCTCTGGATTCTGCATCTCCAGCGCTTTGCGTACGAATAATCTTGTTTTTTAAATTGCTCAAGCATTCTGCCCCTCTCGACTGTGATATTCTAGCACTATGTATGCGGCGACAAGACGGTGATCTCATGGGAGACGGAGAAGGAGAGTGAGCTCTCAACTTTGGTATCAATGCGGAATTAAAGATTCTTCTGGGTGACAATGAGGATTTTCTACGTAGTTCTTCAGCCGTGGATAAATATGCTGTTTCGCTTTTCGATAAATTTGGGGACTCAGATCGAGACCTAGAGCCATAATAGCATTTCTTCGTTACTACTGGAGTAACTGGACGCGACGTTTGGCTAAGAACTATTTTTGTTGGAGAAGTAGTTCGGATTGGTTCAGTTAGCAATTTTCTTTTATTGTGTAAAACTATCGGCGACAGGGGTCTCGAAGTTTGGGAAAAAATCATTTTGGCCGGTGGAGATGGTAATCTCTTATAAACTACTTTATTTGGAGATATTTCCCTTTTTGTGATAGTAGGCGACTTTGGTCGAACTGTTTGAGTAAGAATAATTTTGTTTGACGACGGTGGTTCACTCCTGCTTCGGGGATCATTTTTCGAAAATACAATTGAAGATCCAATTGTATTCATCGACTTTCTACCACTCGAAAGACTGTCAAATTTTCTGATATTTGAAACGCTTAGTCTACCGGGCCAAGATGTTGATCTCGGACTTTTAGATCTTACGAAATCATTTTTGTCCCATGTCCTGAATTTTGATTCGCTTACAGGTTTCTTATTGGATAAATAGGAGTTGGAATATCGATTAAATTGGGTTGCGACAGGATTATTTTGAAATAATTTGGCTTTTTCTAAAACGGTTGTGGCGTGAAAATCATTTTCATATCTTTGAACAGGCACATCTCGTAAAAATAAATGTTGAAAAAACGAATCACTCATGACAGCATCTCGTCTATCGCAAATCTCATTATAATTAATACTTTGATTATTTTCGTAATGTTTTACACACGAATCAATTTGCTGATCAATACTTTTAAAGAACGAAATTGAATCCTTACCATACGAAGAATCGATTTGATTTTTATTTTTTAGAATTTGATCGAGATTGACGTATTTTTTTGATTTCTCACCGTTGCTTTTCACTTTTTTCCCTACTTTTTTTCCATTCGATTTCTCAGACTTGTTTTTAAAATTATCGTTTTCGTCTTTGACTCTTTTAATTCGATTGGAACTAACCGAACGATCTGAAGATTTACTTTTGGAATATTTCAAAGACTTATGAATTGCAGAAGTTGAAGAAATACTTTTAGACTTGGATAAACCTTCAGATTTTTGGGAATCTATTTTTAGTAAGGCCTTTTTAGAAATATTAAGCAAATCTGGAGTAGGTAATGTATTTCCCGTCCGAAAAATGGGTGAATCCGAAGCAATATATGTTTGAGAAGACATTTCTGAAGAAGAAGGTGATTTAAGTTTACCTAATCCATAAAATTTATCGGATGTCCTAAGAAGGTCTCTCCCCCTTGAAGTTGTAGCAACCGATATCTTGTTTTTGTCTCCACTATTTTTGCGAAGACTTTTTGACTGCCTGTCTTGTTTGATAGTACTCGTAGATTGCTTTGGTAATGCACCGTGAAAACTTTTAGATATTTTTGGCACCAAGTTTTCTTTATAAGCTTTGCTGACTTCAGTAGGAGAAATAAGTTCTACTGATTTTGATAAAACTTTAGATGGAGACTCTCTAATACTCTTTAAGGGCAGGTGCTTCTTTTCGCTGGCGAACGTTCTATCTAAGGAAGTTCCTCTATCTAATATTCCCGATATTGGTGTGCGTCGTCCAGCGCCACCTTCGATAACAACTCTGCTATAAGGGGGCGGCTCACCAAAGTACCTATTAATGTTTGGGCTGGCGTATTCGACAGGAGACATTGTTCGACGAGGAGAACCAAAACTACTGGTACCTTTGAAGGTTTCCGTTTGCTTTCTCGTGTCACTTTTGATCTTACCCATAGGCGGGGGTACAACGCTTACCGATTTGGTTGTCTTTATTCTTTTACCATCGGAGGATTTCATTTTGGTTTCCCTTAAATCTTTCTTACGAATGTCTTTCGTAGGCGAAGAGTTCAGTTTATTAGATAACCGTCCTTGCAGAAATTTAACATTTGTGTCATTTTTATTCCTGGTTTGTAGTAATCTGGATGAAGATGCGTTGGAAGTAACCGAAGAGACGAGTTTCAGTGTAGTGTTGGCTTTGGAAGACAATCTTCTCGGTGGAGCCGGCGGATTGTACGCGGAGATTTTCGGAAAATCGAGGCTAAAGAATGACGGCACGTTGTGTTTATAGTTTTCAAACACTTTTTGGGAGTTTGTCACAGTGGAGGTGATCGGATAGCACAATATGTCGTTAGTAAAATTCTTGGAAATGTTTTTGTGGACCCGGATTCTGGTGAGCGTAGGCGAGAGCGGGAAATATTCGATCTCGGGGTCTTCTGTGGAGGATCAACAAACACAAATCTAGTTATTATTCTCTTCAAAACGGTCAACAGCTGTTCCATAGCGACGTGCCGGTGATGGTGTCTGGTGCTGGAACACGTGCGATCTTACTCAGTGCATCCAACGGTTGTTGCACTACTCTTGAATTATATCAGTGTTGTCTTATTATAATTGCGAACGATCTACTGTGAATGTGTGTGCCAAGTTTTTTTGTCGTTGCTTATCAGAGGTAAAAAGATGTGCTATTAGTTCATGCTAGAGTATAAATAAATATGTATAAAATACCTTCGGAGTAGAGAATAGAAGCGATGAAGAATCAGAAGGCTGACACCATAGGCAGAAGAATATATAAATAAACAACACTCACTTTTACTGTTACTCCAAATGAAGCGCAACTGTTACATATCCAGTGATCAAATTATGAAAGCGTGATTGGCATGCGAGCTATCTCGGACACTACAGAATGATATATGAAGCAACAAGAGGAGCCGATGAAAACAAACTGATTTCAGAAATAATCACATCACTCTCCCGACCTTCGCCGATGACAATAGGCGACCAGCTGTGTGGTACACCGCGGACGATGATGACAATGGACTGACACTGACTTCAATCATTAACGGTTAGGCATAGATCCGCTAGTGCAGAACACTGGGAGATTTTGTGCAGGAAGTTAAGGGTACCATTATACATGTATCATGACACGAAACGAAATGGGAAAAGCAAACAAACTCGCATCGGTCGCGGTCTGATTTTATTGTCATCTAAATCGATTACCGAAATTCATTCGATCTAATTGCTTAATGGATACACGAACAAAAAGGAGTACGTTTAACAATAATGGTAAAAAGTATGTCATGATAAAGAATACATATAAACTAGATGAACAATATTGAAATGCGTTTTTACATATTCAGCAATACCAATACTGCGTTTCATCGACAAACGTTAGAGACTTTTTTTAATCAAATTTCACTTGACGAACCACAATACGATCAAAATGCCTCAGGCTCGTATAAATTAAAAAATAATAAGCAAAATAATACAGTTGAACCCTTTGACTACTATGATAATTTTATTAAAATTTAGACTGTGTTTGGTTCAATAAGGACTACAATTTTCAAATACGGTTGTAAAATAAAAATATATTCAATATACGTGATTAATAAACTGTTTAATTTACGAAATGAAAAAAATTAAAATTAAAATTTTAAACAAATGAGACTGCTGCAAACAATTATGCCATATAAAAAATGTTTTGAAAAAATAAATGTTTTATTTTAAAACATACATAGATAGTAGTCAAAGGTTTATATAAAATAAAGCATTCGAGCGAAAAAGCATAATAAATATTTTCTGCCGGACCATGCACATATTGCAAAAACACTGTCGTACTAAACATAATACATTATTATTAATCATATCGTTTTTTTTTGCTTATATATAACTTAAAAATTCGTATTTCGTTTTATTTTTTAAAAAGCTTACTATCCAAAACCCAACCATGAAGCATGAATTATTTAAAATAAATATTGCTTTAAATATGATGATTCAATTATTTAACTACGTTTGAAAAACCATTTACTATCCTCATCCAGTAACACCACCATTTTAATATAAAATAAAATTGTAAAAAAAATAAAATAATTATTTAAACATTCAACCACCGTGTACAATGACGCCTTTGCTGACTACGTGTTAAGTAAGTTGTATGATTTTATTCCGTTACCACCAATTTAGCTTTTAAATAAATTGTATTTATTTATTGAAACACAAGTAATATCAATTTCATATTTGTAAATTTTCATAAAATTTGCTTTATAAATTCATGTGATACAAATTTTTATTACCAAATATTAGTCCTTCCCACAACATACTTATTAACCCTTCCTTAACTAGTACCAATCATCAAATAATCAAAAATAAAATATTTTTATGTATACATATTTAAATATTAAACATTATCTTTAATTTGTGCGTTTTTTTAAAAAATAGTTATTCATGTTATCAAAAACTAAAGGTGACATAAGTGTATTGTGTTTAGATTCCATAATTTCAAATTCATTTTAAAATATTTAAATAGACAGTAAAATTGTTTATATTATCCTTTTCAGAATAACTGCCGTTATTAATCGGTATTATAAATATCTTTTTCAAATATTCTCCTCGTTTATTAATATGCAAAATTTAGCATTGTATATATACGTCAAATAAAATATTATTTTAAATAGGTAATAAATTCGGACATTAAGGTTTGAAAATTGCACTAGTCTGCCTCAATGGTATAGAAGTTATCATAATTGGCTACCGTGCTGGAGGTCCCAGGTTTGATTCTTAGAGGAGTACAAAATATTTGTGTTTTTCACACTTGTATTTGTTAAATATCTTTCTAGAGTAATATCTGAAGCGGAGGACTGTGTTCACCTTGGCTTGCATCAAACGGTGCGGTTCCCTTTGCATCATTGGGTGCAGATAATTACTACGGACCCTTATCCACACCATATGGTGCAGAGGGCACTGAATAAAATTGATAATTTTATCGTTTATTATATAAAGGCAAGGTGATCAGTCCTGCGCTACAGGCACCAATCCAGAGTAATATTTATATTAACTTTTCCGGTAGTACAATAATTGATGTCCGACTTTCTCTGTGAGTGGGTTATTTTTAAATTTAATTCTTGAATTAGTGAAAAATCACTTAAATTTATTTTGAACCCCTTGGAAATCGATCCCGGGATTTCTAGAATAGTAGCTAACCACTTACCTATGGAGGCGGACAAAGGTGTAGACAATAGTAAATAATGATAATAGCACAAATAATTTTTGAATTTTGATTTAGAAAGTTCAGTGTCCTACCTTTGGGCCTGTCAGGAGCTGGTTTCCTAAACCCTTGCAGGGGTGGTTCACCCCCCGCCTGCACTTCCCTGTACGCCTGACGCTGCTCCCTCGGCGAGAGGGGTGAAGAGGCTCCATCTCCCTCCCCGACCAACCCCCGCCGTCGGAACACGAGGGTCGAGTCGCTCTCGTAGCCTGATTCTTTCAGGGCTCTGAAATTGAAACGTGATAGGATTGATGAACTACGTTATTAAAATGCAAATGAAAAAATGAAAAGCGCTAATGTGAAGGAATTGTTTGAGAAAAAAAATTGAGATTTAAAAAAAAACACGAAATTTTACACAAAATGACAACGTAATCTTTAAGAATTGAGGTTTATTATCATTTGAAAATATATGTTTCAAACATATATTTTCAATTGACAATAGAAGTTTTATTTTTTATTGAATGTTTTTTGCAGATACTTTATGGCACAAATATATAAACTTTATAAAATAATTTCATTGATTGATTTGGCAGTCAATTTGTGGTAAAATCTATCCATTTTAAATTAATGTTTTACTTAGTAAGTACGGTGTTTGAAAATGATGCGGAACGCATCGAAACACGTGTCACAGTAGATTTTAAGAAATAGTGGTATTGACTAAGTAAAAAATTAATTAAAAATTTATAAAATAAAACAACTTTGTTTTTAACCACTTTTTATTGGTACACTTTTTCCAGCCGGTTTACGACAAGAACCTTGTCATCATCAGGGTTGTTGTACTAATTATAAAACATTGAAATACTCATAGTTAGGTTAAAGTTCATTACCCTTCCCTTACGATGCCAAAAATTTCCACGCACTCCGTTCACCATATGAAAATGTGATTTAAAAAAATGTGATTAAAAAAAACGGGATAAAACTCCTAAATGTTGCTTCTATTGAGCATTGCGCAGCGAATACGTTCACCCCTGATGATAACTTGTGGGCTACAAATAGAAATTTTATTATTTGATTCAGTTATCACTCTGTAAAATGATAATGTCTTTACATTTTTTAATTTCATTTTACTTGGAAGATAACACAATATCTTGTAACCTATAACCCTAACCCATGCACGAGATATTAAAATTCATTATCTGTACTACGCTGTTGGATAAGGATGTGAAATAGAATGAAATATGTTTAATTTTTTATTTAAGAGCAGTATTCAACTAGTAAAAGTAAAAATAAAATAAGCACAATATTTTGAGTATGCCTTAAACAATTTA